>NW_007082661.1:64455-179050 GCF_000164805.1 Carlito syrichta
TGGGTAAATGATCTTCAACTATATGGTAGTGAACCTAGAGTGTTAAGTGAACCACATCCAGCTAGAGTTAGGTAATTTGCATTCTATTTTCAGATCCAAGTTTTTTCTCTGAACAGCACTAAGTCTCTTTTGGTGGCCAGTGTGTGAACAGTTCTTTGCCATTCCTCAGTTTTTGCATGTTTTTTCTTTCACGGAGTCCACCCTGTGTAAATGGCTCTTAGTCACCCATCTCAAGACTTGGCTTCTTACTTTGAATTGTGGAATCAATCAAATTTTTTAATATTTGGGGAACAGACTCAATGTGAAATTATCCAGCAAGAAGAAGGGAGTCCGGGTAATATTTGGAAAAATGAGTATCACACATGGAGGTGGCGCGGCGGTAACAGCACTGGCTTCAGTTGGTGGTGGGGACCCGAGTGGGGCGCCGCGAAGGGTCGGTCTCGGCAGGTTAGGCTTCCAAGTACCGGAGGCAGCGGAGAAGCGGTGGACGCCGTTCGCTCTCCGGCCACGGAAACTTCCCGTGGAGCCCCTTTCCCGGCAGGACACCTGCCCCGCAGCCTCCGGACCTGTTTGCTTTTCTTCTAGGGAGGGGTTCGCCCCCCTCCCCACTCCCCCACCTCCGATCCTCCCATCCTCGCCCGCCCGCCCCGGCGGCTCCAGGCGGCGCAGTGAGGGGCCCACGCGCGCTCGGCATCAGAGATCCGCGGCGGAGCCCAGCGCTGGAGGTGCGGGACCCTAGGAGCAGACACAACCAGACTTGCCTGTGAGGACCTTCCAGAACCCTCTCCGGGTGGGCCGGCTAGAGCGTCATCGGACTGACCGGCTGTCCACTTCTGGCTTCCACGTCTCAGCAGAAACGCGAGGGCCAGGTAAGTGTAAGTCCTAACTCTGATTACCTTCTGGGGTCAAGGATATCCCTAAAGGAGCGCTGGGGTCCTATAGGAAGGGCATGGAAGTTTAGGCAGGAGGTGGAGGTTGGGAGGGGTGATACCATCCCCGTTTTTCCTTTCCCTTGATGTTTCCTTTTTTTTTTTTTTTTTTTTTTGAGTAGGAGTCTCACTCTGTCGCCCAGACTGGAGTGCAGTGGCCGCTCCCGGCCACCGCAGCCTCGACCCGCTGGGCTCCGGCGATCCTTCCGCCTCAGCCTTCCGAGTAGCCGGAGTTACAGGCGCGCGCTACCACGCCCGGCTAATTTTTTGATTTTATTGTAGAGATGAGGTCTCGCCTGCCCAGGCGGGTCTCGAACCCGCGGGCTCAGGCCATCCACTCACCTCAGTCTCCCAAAGGCGCGGGATTACAGACTGAGCCACCGAGCCCGGCTGATATTTCCTTTTTTACTGAAGATTACTGATCTTTATCTCCCCAGAACAGTCAGTTATTACCAGTCCTGCCTCTATAAAACTCAACCACCTATCTAAAGCGGCAGGTCCCTTGGAAACTCCAAAGTTGTTAAGGAATAGACACCTTTCTTTAAGCATTTGCTCCTTTTCCACCAGAAGGGCTCACTCACTGGTAGGAGTAGATGGTGAATGGGAAGGAGGCAAAACCAAAGGCTTTAAGACTTGTTGCAACAGGGACACAGCATTTAAAACTCACTGACATGAAATGAACAATGCTGTTTTCAAAGAAAGGCCAGAAGCTGAAATAGAGAGAGACTTCCTACACACCCTTTAGTGAATATTTTCAACGAGTTATTGGGCAAACAGTTATGTCTTATATGTAGCATCCTGGAAAGTTTCCTTCTCCTCCTTGCCTTCCACACTCTAGTCCCCAACTAACAAGTGTAGACAAGTGTGTGGTTTATAGCATGATTTCTGAGATTTTTCACTGGGAAAAAATTCCTGGAAGATGTTGTGCTTGACAAGATGTCTCGCTTTATTAAGGCCAAGCTGTCACAATATTGTTGAAAAAAGCCCCACAGATTTGTGGGGGTTTGGGGGTGGGGGTGGTGGCACTATGAAACCTTTTCCCTATTCTGCAAATAAATATTTCTATAACCGTGTATCTAAAGATTCACTTGTTCAGGAAAATTGTACTATTCATAGTTGTCTTTAAAATGCCTTAAATAATGGTAAATATCTCATTTTGCTTTAAGAAAAGGGTTTTACCTTCTCTGCTTACTTTTTCTTCATGTACTTTTGAGTTTTTAATGTGACTACTTTTTTTGTGTACTCTCTTTCCTCTTCCACTTTTCTAGAAGCGCTGTCATAAAATGGTACATTTTCTGCTTGGCTAATGCTTTAGCCTGGCTGAAGGCCAGTGACATGCTTTAGAACAGCTAATAGTGTCCATATGCTAATAACTTTCAGATCAATAACTACTGCTGCAGATAAATTTTAAATAAAAGGGCTCTGAAATATAGAAAAAAATAAAAGGACTGGGAAGAAAAAGCAAAATAAGTCACTAAATCAAGGATACTCTACCTCCTAATATCTTTCCATCTCATGCTCACTCTCAATTTAATGTCCTACAACCTCCAAACTCCAATCTCTTAGAATCTTGTTAATTCTGTTAATGGCTTGTCAGGATTGAGTAATTATACTCTGAAAAATCAGTTTCTCTCTTAGATTAAGGGAAAGGGCACTAGCTAACAGATGTATACTTCAAGATCTGAATGGTTTGTTTCAGCTTTTTCTAATTACTAAGGAATGGAGGCAAATGTGGGAAAAGGCTGAGACTCCTTGGAATATTATATTTGAAATTTATGCAGAGGGAAGTGGAATATATCAGTATACCAAATACGTAAGTACATGGAAACTCTCATGTCTCTCTGTATAATAAAGCATGGAAATGGGGTGGTGAGAGACCGAGAGAAAGGGAGAGAAAAAAGAGAGAAATGCGAAAGGGGGGGCTGAGTGAGGGAGAGAAAACCTTGAGGTAGAAAGGTTTGCTTATGGGGTATATTGACTGACAATTTAAAATGTTATAGTCAGGAATTGACTTAACAGGGTCTTAGGACAAGTTTCTTGTATAAGCAGTTTTCTGACTAAGAACAGAAAATAAGTATAAGGATGCTGTGTCATAGCAAAGAATCCAGCATAGACAGCTGTCATCGGTAAAGGAAAGGATCAAAATTATACTTTGTATTTTTGTAGCACTGATAATTCAGTAAAATTGTGCTTCACTTTAGCTTCTTATTTGTTCTGCTAAATTGTTGAGATTAAATGATGGTGAAGGTCCAGGTTCTGTCCTCAAAAAGATTGCAGTGGTGGATGAGTGAAGGAGAAGAATCACAGTGTGGCATGTGGTATGTGCAATACTCGAAGTGAGTATCGGAAGGTGGCTTGAGAGGCTTCTCAGTTCAGAACGGGGAGGGTAGAGAGGCACGAGAAAGGCTGAGTTGTTGCTACAATTGGGAGCGGGGCCATCTGACAGACAGGGGAGATATACTGGGATGACAGAAGAGATGAGGGTAGAGGAGTATGAAAGGATAAGTTCAAGAAAAGTCTTGAATACCATACCTATGGAGTTGAGATTGTCCTCTATAGGCTGGTGTTATCAACCTGTGGGAGCAGACCCTCCCTTTAGTGGAAAAGCAAATTAATGAAAACATTTATGCATGCTATTAGCAGATCATGCAAAACTGAATTTATGCAAGAGTGTAAAATGGGAGGAATTTAATGCAGAGAATTGGTGGCACAAGTGTTAGAGGTCAAGCAAGGGATGCTAAGACTACCCAGGGATTAGCAAGAGTGGGGGAGTCATTACTATTTCCATCTGGAGGCACACAGGGAAAAGTTAGTGTGACCAAGGCCCAGGGACCAGGAGCATGCATTGGAAACTGAATCACAATAGATCTGTCCTATGGAAGCCAGAGCTTCAGAAGATTTGCTGAGGCGCTGCCAAGAGAAGGGGGAAGCCACTATGGCTGCTGCCCTCTACCTGCCAGTGCCTCCCACTCACCAAACCTAGCCAGACAACTTGGGAGCCTGGACAGGTGGTCTGCGAGAGTCAGCTCTCCTGTGGTGAGGGCAAGGGGGAAGGGATACAGAGGCCAGATGGGTGAGGAGTGGAGAGCTGGGACGCATAGCCTGGCATTGTAGACTGAATAAATAAGACTCTGCCTATCAATGGAGATAGATGAACTAAAACCAAATTATTATGAAACTATCATGTCTAACTAAAAACAAATTCATTTAAAAGAGATTCTGAATTAGTAGTGGCAGCCTTTTGGGATTATGAATATACTTGGCAGATATTACCACTAGCCACGATATTGGGATCTGAGTGCTTTATAGACTGAAAAAAGGAAACTTACATCAGAAAACAATATATTGTTTTAAGCATGCTGGAGACTGACAGTGAGGAAAATAATATGATCACATTTGACTTTCAGAAGAAACATTTTTCTGCCAGAGTAGGCTCTGTTCAGTAAAATGTGAGAGTCTTAAGCAGAGGAGCCACCCTCTTGTCTTTTCACCCAGCAAAAATCCTAGTTCATGACATAGGTTTTTAAATGTTTGATGAATGAATGTTTGAATAAACATAAGCACAGCGATGGTAAAGTCACATGTGGCATCTAGTACATTGTCAATTATATCAGTTAGATGAGTGAATGAATAAATAAATAAAAGTAAAGAGGAAGGAAAGTAAGTGTGAAGACTTTTAATTAAGGTAGGAAATTGAGAACAAAGCCAGTGTTGTAGAAATTATGAGAAGACAGATGGGATATATCAGGGAATACTAGTCTGAGGATTCTCTTAAGTGTGGGGGCTCAAAAAAGATTTCAGGAAGCATAGGATGCTCTATGTTAGTAAAGTTTGTTTCAGATCATTCAGATAAGCAACAGGTCTGCACAGGCTACCTGTTTTTAATACTATTTCCTGCTCAAGAAAAAAATGACTATGAAACAAAATCTGCTTAGTTTATCTTAGATGTTTTATACTCCTAAAGTTTAGGTAGCAGGCAATTGATTTTAATATTTTTCCCTTTTCTTTACAACTTGTTGCTGTATATTTATAAATTTAAGACTGTCAAGATATGGAAGAAAACTTTCCTTTTTAACTACCTTGAAATTAATTTGATGAATCTATATCAGCTATAAAATTGATAAAATTAATAATATTCATCCCAATTAAAATGAATCCTTTGGTAGCATTCACATTTGAATTGTGTTTATACTATAGGTGTTAAATTTTACCAGTAAACATTTCAAAGACTTTATTAAATTGATCCATATTTTTGAATGGACTTATGAAAAGTCTTGTTTTATTAAAATGTTATACCATATGCAATTTTAGAGGGCCGAGGATATTTTGAGCCCCAACTAAAATTAAACCAGTGCATTTGTGAAATTGCTTTGCTTTGCTCTTGCATTTTCTTTGTTCTGTATTTGCTCTCTCTCTCTCTCTCTCTCTCTCTCTTTTTATTGTAGATTCTTGTGCTAGTTGCAGGTCAATAGGAACTCTATTGAAAATGGGCCCAGTCAGTGCAGAGGCTGATGAGAACCAGACCGTGGAAGAAATGAAGGTGGAACAGTATGGGCCAGGGCAAACCACTCCTAGAGGGGAACTGGTCCCTGACCCTGAGCCAGAGCTTATAGACAGCACCAAGCTGATAGAGGTACAGGTTATCCTCATATTGGCTTATTGTTCCATCATCTTGCTTGGGGTCATTGGCAACTCCTTGGTAATCCATGTGGTGATCAAATTCAAGAGCATGCGCACAGTGACCAACTTTTTCATTGCCAACCTGGCTGTGGCAGATCTTTTGGTGAACACCCTGTGCCTACCATTCACTCTTACCTACACCTTAATGGGGGAGTGGAAAATGGGCCCCGTTCTATGCCACCTGGTGCCCTATGCACAGGGCCTGGCAGTACAGGTGTCCACAATCACCTTGACAGTGATTGCCTTGGACCGGCATCGGTGTATTGTCTATCACCTAGAGAGCAAGATCTCCAAGCGCATCAGCTTCCTGATTATTGGCTTGGCCTGGGGCATCAGTGCCCTGCTGGCAAGTCCCCTGGCCATCTTCCGGGAGTATTCGCTGATTGAGATCATTCCAGATTTTGAGATTGTGGCCTGCACTGAGAAGTGGCCCGGTGAGGAAAAGAGCATGTATGGCACTATCTACAGTCTTTCCTCCTTGTTGATCCTGTATGTTTTGCCTCTGGGCATCATAACTTTTTCCTACACTCGTATCTGGAGTAAACTGAAGAACCATGTCAGCCCAGGAGCTGCTAATGATCAGTACCATCAGCGGAGGCAAAAAACCACTAAAATGCTGGTGTGTGTGGTGGTGGTGTTTGCGGTCAGTTGGCTGCCCCTCCATGCCTTCCAGCTCGCTGTGGACATTGACAACCAGGTGCTAGACCTGAAGGAATACAAGCTAATCTTCACGGTGTTCCACATCATCGCCATGTGCTCCACCTTCGCTAACCCCCTTCTCTATGGCTGGATGAACAGCAACTACAGAAAGGCTTTCCTCTCCGCCTTCCGCTGTGAGCAGCGGATGGATGCCATTCACTCTGAGGTGTCCGTGACATTCAAGGCTAAAAAGAATCTGGAAGTCAAAAAGAACAGTGGTCCCAATGACTCTTTCACAGAGGCTACCAATGTCTAAGGAAACTGAGATGTGAAAATATATGTATGACTTCTGACCCGAGCTACAAATCTGGTTGAGAAAGGCTCACAAGTGCATCTCGATGTCCCGTTTTAAGGAAGACAGAATCTATGAATGGAAGCATCTGCAGTTCAATCCCTGAAAATAACAGATTGGCTGAGCCTAAGTGAAAATACTCCAGTTCAAAGATAAAGCAACAAAATGGTTTGTTTACGGTTGCTTGGATGGTAGGTTGAATTATGAGTACAAACAGAGAGAAATACTTTTGGCCATTTTCTCAGAGTGGGGAAACAAACAAAAACAAAAACTCAAACAAGGAATTGGCATTTTCAACATTGCTAAAAGATGGTAAGTAAAATGAATTAACTTCTAAGTCACATTAAGACCTGGACTGGAGTTGCTGTGCAATTCACTGCTCTCCCTCAGCTGTTGAAAAGGCCACTAAACAGAAATTTCTCTAGGAAGCCACAGGCTCTTCTTCATTGTATTTTGATTGTACTGTTCTTCCTATAGACAAAATCTGTCTATAACGCTGCAGGTAAATGTCATCAACTATTTGAATTGCTTCCAATAAATAAACTGAAATTTGCCATATAATTAATATTTTGGCTAATGATGGGGAAAGTCCTTAACATTCAGTGAGCCAGTTCTTAAAACCAAATGCACGTTTGGTGAAAGTTTCTTCACCCAGAATCAAAGGCTAAAATTCTCGGAATTGCAAGAAAAGCAAACCGTCATTTAATTTCTCCTTTCAAATTATTCCTGCTTTATAGAGATACTATTTAGATATTATGCATACAATTTAATAATTGTCATCACTGCTAATCATTATACCTTTTGAACATGTATGATTTCTGTTATTCCTGTTGGAATTAAGTTTGTACTATAAATTCAATCAAGTTGGCAAACAATTTTTGTGGCACTTTGTACATTTTTTTGGTTATTTATAAGCAATTTTTGCACAGGTACAGAACTCTAATTTATTTACAGATCACTATAGTATAACTTTGAAATTCATCTTCTGTGGCCCCATTCACAATAAATAAAACAGTATAATTTCATGAATATGTACCGTCTGGTAACAATAACTAAAACCATTGGATACATTCCACCTTGCAAATGTTCTGATTCAAGTAGTTTCATGTAAGTCATTATCCTCTTTTCAAAACAATTAGCTATATATTTATTACATGAATATATACATAATAAAATTGTACCTATAAATAGGAGAACACAGATGCTATGGTATTTTTCACTTAATGATTTTATGAATATAATTTTAATTCAGTAGTACCCAACCAAAGATGCTTAAAACTCTTCTATGTTCATGAGAAACAATTGAGATTTTAAAATATTGGTACTTCCTTTGGATGCTGTTAAAGTTTCATTGTAGTCATGTTTTTGTATATGACGGAATTTGTGAATATATTTTTAAAACTTGAAATAAATTCAACTTATATATTGTATTTAGTTACAACATTCATGTTAATAACTGGAGAACTTCATTTTATGGATATATTTACAATACCTACTATGAATCTTATTAAATCTCTTCCTTGCTAGAAATAAGAGACTAGTTTTTTTTTTTTTTAAGAGTATTGCACTTTCAGAACACTGAAAAAGAATAAAAACAATAGGAGTTACATTAGGTGGGGAACAGATTAAGGAGTCAACAAAAATATCTGTAAAATATTATGTAACCGAAGATTTCATTTTTCTGTTAGACCAAGCATAGCTGTCCAAAAATAAGCCTTTTGTCTTTTAAATAGCAGTTACTTTGTTTTAGATGCTAGTAGAAAATTATGGTTAAATTGGATAATTCTTACACTGTAAAAATGTATGTACTACTTTGTCACCTGTAGTAGTAAATTATTAGAATTTAACTGATGATTCAGTTAACATGTATTTGGTCCAGTTCATTATGTCAATTCATGAATAAAACATCTTTGATGTAGTGAGTTTGTTATTGAAATAAAAGAATTTGGGAAATTATGTGGAATTTTATATCAGAGTTCCTGTCTCAGACAACACAATAAGACTTTGATGCAACTAAAGAATAAAAATAAGGTGACTCCTCCACAGCTCAGCTCTCTTTTCATTTTATACCTGAGCCTGAGTCAATGGATCTGCTACCACAGCTGTACTTATAATCCATACTATGAGGTTGCTCAAATCTTTATTTTCAGACCAAACCTTCCTTCTGTACTTCAAACCTGTATCTCTCCTGGCTGATATAACATGTCTATGTGGGTTTCTCTCCAGCATACATGAGACATTCCAGCATGTCTCAAGCATAGCCTGACATTTCTCTGCACACCCCACCCCACCTCACCCCACCTCCACTTGGCCTTTTTGTATTCCCTGTTTCAATGATGGCACTACTCTACACCCATTTCTCAAAAGCCTAACACTTTGGAGTCACCTTGACTCTTCTGTCTCTTTATTTCACATATCCAATTAATTGTCACATCTTGTTCTAACTTCTGGATGTTTTCTGAATTAATTCACTTTTCTCCATCTCCGTGATCCAGGCTATGCTTGTCTTCCTTGACCGCTAAAACCTTTTCTGTGGATTAATGTAATTTCGTTCAAATTGATTTCTCTATATCTTGTCCTCTTCCCATCCAATTCAACTTTTATCTACTATCCAGAGTGATTTTTCAAAAACTTAGATTTTGTCAAATCACTGTTCTTATGGAAATTCTTTGATGTCTCCTCATAATTTTTATAATAAACTCAAAATCTTTTTGTGACATGGAAAGCTATTTAGTCCCTAACTGTTACCTATATGTTTTATCCCATGCAAATTCTCTTTCCCAGCAATATTTGCTGCTAAATTGTAAAGATCATGAAGGTGGGAACAGGGACTCTTTTACTATTTTACTGTCGTAATTTTTCAGAATTCCTGGAATTGAGGTAGTACTCAGAAGTGAAGTAAATATTAAAGTCAGATTTTCAAGATAGATTTGGAAGGCTGTAAATCAGAATTTTTTCCTATTTTATCACACGTCCAGGAAAGTAAGGTTTTAGCTATATGGGAGTCCAGTAAAGATGCATATTTGTTCAGAATCAGATTTGTTTTGTTTTTTGAAGGCCATTTAAGGTAGATATTTGCATAAGTATAAAGGGCTGTATATCTAGAATTTACTGTTCATGAAGAATGATCTAGAATTTTGTCAACAAGGAAGAAGGGAAAAATTGGTCAAAATTCAAATAGCTAAAGAAACCATTGTAGATATTTCTAGCAGAAAGCTATTTAACACGAGTTAAAATCTTATAAAACCACTGGAAGGGTTAGAGAAGTGAAAGTTAGGAACAGTCTCCATGAGCATTAAAAAAAAAGAACCCAGAAAGTGCAAAATGGCAAGAAACAACTATTAATGTTGACAACACCAACATTAATGATGAATAGGAAAATACACAGATGTGTGTGTTGAAATCTTATTCCATCTTACTACACGTTCCTGCCCATTTCAACCTAGATTAAGTAATACTTTTGCTTCTATTCTGTTTTCCAAAATGCAAGTGTCTCTTGTTTGCAGGTTGCAATTCTAACCTTGCTGACATGAGTTTCGGAAATGTCGCTCTTAGGTTTCCAACTTCCAAGATATATGGGAGAGCATGGAGGGGAAAATACGATGCTTCAGTTACTATAAGACAATCTGGCAATTTTGAGGATTGCCCAAATGGTGTAATTTCTGGTTTCAACCACATTCTTTTCTTCTTAGTACCTCTTTAGTTTCTTCAGAATTACAGTGATGTGGGGTGACTATATCTTTTTTCCTTTTTTCTCTTATCAAGACCTCTGTGTCAAAAATACTACTTATAACTGTCCCAATTAGTACAGGTAGACTGAAGATTAAATTATAAGGAAAGACCATTGTTTTCTATGATAAGTTGATTAGAAGGAAGGAAGAAAGGGCAATACCTAATGATGATACCAGAACTGGAACAATTATCTAAAATCCACAAAGTAATTCTGGACTAGTTTTCTAGGACAAGAAAAGGCAATGATAATATCTCAGGAACAAAACAGTCTTTAGAATTTTCTAGTTGATAAGAGATGAAAAAAATATATGTAATATGGTAGCAAGAGACAACAGGTTTATTTTTTTCTTGACAAATAATTTAAAGAAACAACACAAAGATAATGGAGAATGTGAACAACTTCATGATTATGTCTCAAAAGTAAGAATTTTATTAAACAAAGGGTTACTAAGGATTGATTTTTGAAGATTTATGAATGACACTTGCCTGTTAGACCACTGACCTTTTTCTGCCTTGCAACACTGGACAGATGTTCACAGACTCTGCAAGTTCCCATTGGTATGGAAGAGGTTTTAAGAAGAGTAGCCTGCAGGTTATGGCAAACACATAATTTTATCTATAAAATTTTTATTTTCAGCTCGTCCTTGCCAACTCAAGAATGGAAGTACGTAAAAATGCTTAACCTGATCTATTCTCTTTAGAGCAAATGATGAGCAAGTAATTGAAAATTTTCAACAGTTTAACAAATTACTAGCAAAACACCACATGACAGATTAAGACAAAAGGATGCTTTGTGACATTAAAATTTAAAAGTAGCATAATATCTTCACAACAAATAAAGGAAAATGATAGCAAGTTAATAATTATTTAAATTTATTTTTGCCCTTCTCATAGAAAAATAACATGAATTATAAAAAAGAAGTACATGTATGTGTATACACACATATTTAATTACAAACAAAAATATCTTCTCGATGTACATCTCATCTAATATCACACATTAACTGTGTACAGAACATCCAAACATCTAAAAGTGGTGATTAGTCTTTTTCCAAATGACGTGCTCATTTCCATCATTGTCCCTACAGAAGTCACTATCACTGGGCTGTGGTTAGAGAGAGAAGGAGAATGCACTCTAGAATGTAAACTAAATAACTTGAATATAAGCAGTTTGAAAAAACACTGCTGAGTGTAGCCTATTTCCCTCAACCAGTTCATACTCAAAGACAACAGATATCAAACTGCTGCTTATCATTTTGAACGCCAACATATTCAAAAATTATTAATATCCACCAGATAGAATAAATTATGTTCTGCTTCCATGGGCAAGTAAGAATCGTGTTTCCAGAATGCAGCTGAGGAGAAAGATACAGAAGGATTCAAGTGATAACTTAGGGTTAACACTGCAGAATGCATTGTGCATATTACGTTGGAACCAAATACCACCAGCCAAAATAGATCTGCAAAAATATCTGATACCATCAGGCAACCATATTGAGGTTTGCAACAGCAAGATCTAGTAGAATAGAGATAAAGTAGTTTTATATTCACTGGAGTATTAAAAAAAAGTTTGACACTGAAAAATTGCTTCAGTCTTTTTGGTCCAGGAAAAATAATTTGCTGGAAATAAAAACTTCCTACTTACTTACAAGATAATCTCATTTAAACAATTGCCTCAATAGCTTTTCCCAAAAGTACATATAGCTTCACAAATGGACAAATATGGTGTAATTAATAGCTTACGACCTCAAAACTCTACAGAGTTATACAAATCTGGTTTGTCTCCAAGGTAAATATTTGACATTTACTTTCAGATGTTTAGCTTAAAATTCTAAAATTAGAAGTAGGCATTCCTCACCTATGAGAGTTCTCAGAATTATTTATAATTGTCATTATATTCCAAGATATATAACCATATGATTAGCGATTAGTGTTAGACTTATTTTAAAGAACCATCCCCAACAGATATTTTCTTATTGGATACAAGTAGAACATATAAATGGAGTTTTAGAAGTGTAGATATTGTGATGTGGTGCCAGTTTTATTCAAAACATAGTTGAGCATACATCTTGAGCAGTTTTGCTACTAGTGATAATCATTTGTACTGATATAGTCACAATCTGTCATGGTTTTGACTATTTTGTCTCCAAAATTCAGGTGATGAAATTTAATGGCCAATGTGACTATTGTAAGAGATAGGACTTTTAAGAGATGATTAAATTACGAAGACTCTTCCTCTCATGAAGGAGATTAAAGCCATTATGAAAGATGCTTTATGCGAGCTTTGCCTCTCTTGCCCGCCAGTCTTCCACCATGTGAGGGACACAGTGTTGTCACTTCTGGAGAAAACTGCAATAAGACACCATCTTAGAAGCTAAGAATATTCCTCAGTAGATAACCCAACCTGCTGGCATCTTGATCTTGGACTTCCTAATCTCCAGATCTATGAAAAATAAATTTCTCCTCTTGGGAGTCATTTGGATTGTTTTATGTTTTTGGCTATTATGGCTTCATTGTTCATAAACATTCTTTCCCAAACTTTTTTGTGAACATATATTTTCATGTGCCTTAGGAAAATAGCAGTGGAATGACTAAGTCATAGAATAAATATATAATGAACTTAATAAGAATTTACTAAATAATTTTCCAAATGATTTTATTTCCACATGAAATGTATGAGATAGTAAGTTGTCCCACACCCTTGCAACATTTGGTATTGTGCATTTAATTGTTTCCATCGTAGTGGAAATCTCATCTTCCTTCCGGTTTGCTTTTATCTGATGACTTATAATTCTGATCACCTCTTGATACACTTATTCATTATTCATATATCTTTGGAGAAGTGTTTATTCACTACCATTGCTCATTTGGGGTTTGGTTGTCTTTTTTGTTTTTTGTAAAAACAAAAGTAGATCGGTGTAAATTCTGGATATACAGTTGGCTCTCTGTATCGGCAGGCTCCATATCCACAAAATCAATTAAATGTACATCAAAAGTATTCAACAAAATTAAAATTGACAGTACAATAAAAAATAATACAAATAAAAAGCAATGCAGTATAACTACTTACATAGTATTAGGTATTATAAATAAATAAAAGAGAGATGACTTAAAGCGGTGGTCTCCAACCAGTTTTGGGGTCAGAAACTGATTTTATGGAAGACATTTTTTCCATGCAAGGGGAATGGAGATGCACAGTCAAGGCTCATTGCTAATGTTAATCTGTATTTGCAGCTGCTCCCCAGAGCTAGCATCACAGCCTCAGTTCTACCTCAGTTCATAACAGACCATGGACCTATACTGGTGTTGGGGACTCCTGATTTAAATTATACAAGAAGATATTCATGGATTACATGCAAACACTTCACCATTTTATATAAGGCACTGTAGCAACAATGGATTTTGGTATCCATGGGAATCCTGGAATCAATCTTCTGTGGATACGTAGGGACAATTGTATATATATATTCAATATAATTTGGGTATGTTCTCCCAGAAACTTAAATTGCATATGGTTTTCCCCAGGCTGTGACAAAAGTTTTTAAATTTTGATCAAGTTCAATTGGTCATTCATTTTTCTTTCAATATTGATACATTTTTGGTGTCCTCTCTAAGAAATCTTTGTCCCCCCAAGGCTAGAAAAATATTCTATATTTTCCCCTATAGGCTTATTAAAGCTTAAAGTTTAAGCTTCCATCTCTCTCTCTCTCTATATATATACATACATATATATATGATATATATATATTTCAAACTGAAATATATATACATGATTCATCTTAATGTTGTGGTTTGTGTACTTTTTATACATTTTTTTCCAATTTGTCTGGCACCAATAATTTAAGACCATTTTCCACATTTAATTGCACTAGTATCTCTATTAAAAGATGTATATTTAGAACTATTTCTGGAGTACTGTATCCATTTGATCTATTTGTCATATTTTATGCCAATAACACGCTCTCTTGATTACTGCATAGTTTAAAATCTGGTAATTATGTTTAACAAATGTGTCCTTTTTTGCAACATTATTTTGGATATTCTCAGGCTTTTGCTTGTAAATTTTACAGCCAGCTTATTAATTTCTGTAGAAAAATATGTTGGCATTATGACTGACATTACATTGACTCTACAGTTTAATTTAGGGAGAATTGATATCTTAACAGTATTAAGTCTTCCAATATATGAACATACAGTGTATCTCTTCATTTATTTGCATTAATTTTTCTTGATAACATCTTATAATTTATAGCCTAGTTGTCTAATATATCTTTTGTTAAATTTATTAAGTATTTTGTTTTTGATGCTATTAAAATTGGAATTGTTTGCAATGTCAACTAGGCGTTGCTAGTATACAATTGACTTTTGTTTTTTGACCTTGAAATCTTCACTTATCAATTCTAGCAGTGTTTTTGCAAGTTACTTAAGTACGCTGTTTGTTAAAAAGGAAAGTTTGTACTCTTTGTGACAAATCTTAATACCATTTATTTTATTTTCTTGCATTATTGCACAAGCTAAAATGTCTAGTGAAAAATGAATAGAGAATATGATAGTAAATATCTTGATTTTTTACTCAAAGAATGTGTGAGGTAAAAATGTCTAATTTGGTTATTAAGTATGACAGTTATCAGTTTTTTGTAGATAACTTTTATCAGATTAAGAAAGTTGTCTTTGAGTAGTAATTTGCTGAGATTTTTTTGGTTATGTTTCTAATTTTTGAAACCATGTATTTTTAAATCAAATAATTTTTCTGTACCTACTAAATTGATGTTTCCAACCTTTGTTTTGTTAATGTTATGAATTATATAGATTTATATAGAATATTGGTTAAGTATTTCCTCCTCTTATATTTTATGAAGGAGTTTGCATATCATTAGAATTCACCAATAAAATCATCTGGGTTTAGAGCTTTACTTTAGAAACTTTTTGCTTTTACTTTTTTTTGAGTTGAAGTCTCACTCTTGTCGCCCAGGCTGGAGTGTCGTGGCACACTCAAGGCCACCGCAGCCTCGATCTGTTGGGCTTGGGCAATCCTTCTGCCTCAGTCTTTCAAGTAGAGGGAACTACAAACGCACAGCACCATATCCAGCTAGTCGTTGTGATTTATTGTAGAGAAGAGATCTCACTAATTTGCCCATGCTGGTCTCGAACCCCGGGGCTCAGGCAATCCACTCACCTGGGCCTCCCAAAGGGCTGGGATGACAGACTGAGCCACCATGCCCAGCCTGCTTTTCCTTTTAAATTACAAATTCAATATGTATAGTAAGCATTGAACTGTTTAAATTTTTTTCTTATTATTTTGATTTTGGCATGTGCCTTTCAAAAGGAAGACAATCATCTTGCTTAATTTCTCTTATTCTTTTAATTGCTATTAAATGTATATTTCTTTTATTTATTATAATGGTAATTAGGTTTCCCTTTTTTTCTTGATCATTCTGCCAAAGGTTTATCAGTTTTATTAAGCTTTTCAAAAACTCTAATTTTAGCTTTGCCCTCTCATCCTATTGTTTTTTCGTGTTTTCTATTTCATTTATTTTTATCCTTATTTTTTCATCTACTCTAAATTTGGCAAATTTTCTAACTTCTCTAAGTTGAAGTTTAGATCAACTATTTTATCTTTCTCCTTTTCTAAGGTTAACATTAGATTTATAAATTTGTGATTTATTGTAGAGATGAGGTCTCTTAAATCCTTTTTAGCTGTCTTCCCCTCCTAAGTTTCAATATGTAGTATTTTCACTGTTATTTAGTTAGATTATTTTCTATTTCGTCTTATGATTTCTTCCTGTTTGAGGGATTATTTGGGAGAGTGCCATTTAATCTTTAAATATGCACAACTTTTCTAGACACTTTATTGACGTTTATTGCTTATGCAATACCTTAATTACAGAAAACTCATCCTTATAATTTCATTTGTTTACATTGCACATTAAGTAACAGAGGACAATGATCCTTGAAATAGGAAAGAAGTGAAATGAACATTACGTTTAAGAAAATCCCCAGAGTAGAGCACAAAGGAGGGAATACAGATAACATTAAGAATTCAGGAGACAAAGATGAAAATTCAGGGAGGAAAAATAAAAGATAAAATTCGCAGGTCAGAGTACAAGAAAGGAGAAAGTCGCTCAAAGCAAGACCTACAGAGAACTGCAGAGGGTTTCTTTTGAATATTTACCAAAGTACTAATCAGCAAGTGTGTCAAGAAAATACCCTAGAATTAAGAAGAAAATTACCTTAGAATATCAGAGGCACAGAATCCAGACACCATACAAAGTTAGTTAGAATAATATTCCCACCTGCCAGACTGAAAAACCTTATAATTCACAAAGCATTGGTAGTGTACTTATAAGGTTCTTGCCTCAGTAAAGAGGAATAATCAGACTTATCAAAATGTTTCTCTGGTTATTCCCAATAAATTTAAAAGGCAGCATCTGAAAGAATAAAACTGTTTCCAAGTAATTTAACTGCATTACAAAATACAGCTCAAAAATATGTATAAGTATACAAAATACAAATAGGACTATAGAAGGAAAAAATTACAAGTTCTATCATTCAATCAAAGATTATCAGGCATGAAAAAAACAAAACAAAACAAAACAAAAAAGACAAATAATGAAAAGAAAAATAAGCCAGTTTAAACTGGCCTAGAGCAGATACCTATGTTTGAATCAGCAAAGACATTAAAACACATAACTACTCCATATATTCAAAAATTTAAATAGACAAAAATTGTTAAAAAAAAATCTATACCAGATATATAGATGAACATTACAATATCCAAGCTAAAATTATATTGGTTGGTATAAATGGCAGATTAGAAATTATAGAAGACAAAAATTAGTAAACTTGAAGACATAGCAATATACATTTTCCAAAAGACAACACAGAGACAAAAAAAAAAATGCTAATATAAAGAGCATCAGCTATCTGTGAGATAACTTCAAGTAGTCTTCTATATGTATAACTGGAGTCACCAAAGGAAATGAGGTGAGGAAGAAAACATATTTGACTAAAAAATGCCCAAGGGGTATAGATAATAATTGAACAAAGGGGATAAAATGGATTCATAAAAGTAATCAATTAATTGAAAAATTGACAAAAGTAGAAAAGAAGAACAAATAATAGATAGAAAAAATTTAAAAAATAAATATCAAAATAAATTACATCTAATGTCATTAGCAATCATATTAAATGTAAATAGTTGAGTGTGGTGACTCACACCTCTGTAATCTAAGAGAATCAGGAGGCTGAGGCAGGAGGATCAATTGAGCCAATGAGTTTGAAGCTGCAATGAGCTATGATTGCACCACTGCATGCAAGCCAGGCCACAGAGAAACTCCATATCTAAAAAAAATTAAAAGATAAAATAAAATGTAAATAATCTAAGCACATTGCTTTAGAAGGCAGAAGTCATCATATTGGATATAAAAGGAAAATCCAACTATATCTCATTAAATTCTTTTAAATACAGAAATAATTCTACAAAATATGGTAGTTATAATTAGAATACAGAATGTAAATATTATAACTTAGTTAATATAAAAAATACTATGACACAAAAACTATGAGAAGGGGGGAAACTGGAAGTGCACTTAAAAATATAATAATGGCCCAATTAACTCTTTCAAAAGAAGCTAAACCAACTTATAAAGTTGAAATATAGTAATTAAATATATGCAGATAAAAATAGACATGATCAAATTTTAGTGTGTATGAAAAATTTCTGACGTGTTAAAATGTTTATTCTTACATCTTCCCCTGACAGATTCTTTTGTGGAATTCTCACCTGAGCCCAGGAAACTGCCTGTTAAATAATTACTCTTGGTAATTTGCATGTAGATAGTGTCTATATGTCACACAAAAAACAATAATAATAATAATTAAACTAGCCAAAATGTGGTGATAGGGAAAGATGGAAGGTAAGAGTAGAGCAAGTCCTTTAAAATAAAACTACAGATTAATATTCCTGATAAGCTTAAATGAAAACATTCTAAATGAAACTTTAGTGTAGAATTCAATGATATATTCAAAAGAAAATACACCATGACTCAGTGGGATTAGTTTGATTTAACATTAGAAACTCTAAAAACATCATTTACTATATTAATAAACTTTAAAAAGAAAAAAACAGACAATCATCTTAATAGACGTGAAAAATATTTGACACCAATTTCTCATGAATTAATATGAAGTATATATATTTATCTTCTACTTATTTTATATACTTCATATCTCACATATTAAAAGAATTTAATGGGACTATATTATGATTTATTTTTACCTATATCCCTTTAATTTCTTACAGATTTTTCAGAATTAATTTTGATGGTACTTTAGTTGGTGCAAAGTAAAAACAGTTGAATCTCTATTTTTGCCTTGAGTTTGATTTTGTTTGGTAATAATATTATAAATCTTGTTTTTATTTAATTTGGATTTCCTTGTTACATCTTTGCTCATATGTTTGACTTTAATATATGTGTTTTGCATATTTCTTTTTTATATCACATGATGGAGCTTTGATTTTAATCTAATATCTCATTTTTTAAATTAAGTTCATCCTTTTGTATTGATTGATCTAGTAGATATGTTTACTCCTTCATTCTATTATATTTTTCTCTATTGAAGGTATTTGATTTTTATTTTAGGTATATAGTCTATGCATTCCTTGATTTTGTGGTTGAGGTTGCAGTGGTGGTTATAATGGTTATAATGTATGTGTTATATTTTCAATAGTTTCTAGACTTATCTTCAATTTTCAAGAATCCTATTGATTTTAATACCATTATCTCTTTATTTATTAATTTTAGAGCATATATCTTGATACACTACCCACGTTGAAAGAAAAAGGAAATAAAATTTAAACAAATGTGATACAACTACACACCATCAAATGGCTAAAAGTAAAAGAAAGAAAAAATACTAATGTTGATGAGAATTTGGAGCAACTAGAACTCTAATGCACCATGATAAGTAGGAGTGTAAATTTGTAAATCTATTAGCAAACAGTTTGGCAATGCCAATAATAGGTGAATAATCCTGCTTTAATACCAAGGTGTACCATTTCTAGATATATAACTAACAGAAATGCAAACTTGTTTTCCAAAATGCATGTACTAGAATGTTTGTTGCTGCATTGTTCATCACAGCCAAAACTGGTATACAACCGTAGTATATATTGACAGTAGATGGCATAAACAGTTATATAGTCATAAAATTAAATACAATTAGACTCTTACTGCATGTTAACAATAGGAATGAATATCGCAAATATTTTTATGAGCACAAGAAACCAAACATCAAGGGTTACATACTACATAATCACTTTTATTTAAATGTAATAAATAGTCAAAGTGATTTTATAATGTTAGAAGTCAGGATAAGGGCTCCCTTTGCTTTTAATGTTATGTTTTCCTGATTAAGTATATTCATATTGTTAAAGTTTATTAAGTTGTATAATTATGATTTGTATATTTTTGTGTATGTATATTATTCTGCAATAAGTGTTTAAAATCTGCTAGCATCCAGTGCTGGTAAGATTAGAAAAACTGGGCACATCTTATGTTGCTGATGGAAATGCAAATTAATATAATAATTTTGGAAAGCAACCACACAATTGCTATTAACATTTAACATGAATACATAATTTGAACCAGCAGTACACTTCTGGAAATCTGTTCAGTGGAAAAAAACAGCAAACATAGAAGGATACATTAAATACAGATATTTGCAGTGGCCAAAAACCATAAAAGTTTTAATAACCATTACTATAAAAATCATTGAAATAATTGTAGTACAGTTAGATAATGGTATATTATGCAGTAATAGAACATGTTTTATATGTAACCAATGAACTGGAAGAGTTTCTCTGTTGTTTCATTAATTTAGAAGCACCTAAAAATTACATCTAAATATTTTCAAATATTCATTCAGATGTATAACCAGATTATTGACATTGTTTCACTAATAAGAGTAGGATGGGAAAGGAAAAAAAGTAGTGGGAAGAAAAGAAAATAATTTGAGAATGAATATCTGTCTGTTTTTTTCCTTAATAAAGACAAAGTCTTGAAAGTAATTCTTTGTTCACATAAGGATTATAGATTAAATAAAATTACCCGGAGTCATTAAAAATGATGATTATCATTTTGGAGTATGTATGTGTACAAATTTGTATATTTTGAACATAAAATAATATTTAACAACACATACTTTGGCATACAAAGATTTATATAATATTGATGATCTCTGTATATTGGTGTAAATTTTTGAAATAAAACTTGGAAGTTTATATGCATTAGATTTAAGATGCATAAATATTTTGATCCATTGGTTTAAACTGTAGATGTTGTATTTACAATATAAGGAAAGATGTTATTGTAGTACTTTTTGGACATTAGGAGAAAATTGAGAAAAATCTAAATTTCATCAATAGAATTTTGCTTTACTAAATTATGGTAAATCTTTGCATTTAAATACTATGCATCTTTCAAAAATTTAATTTTGGTCCTATATAATTATAATTTTAGATGAATGTAAAAATTACCTGAGCAATATACTTCAAAATATTAAAGGTAGCTATGTATAGTTTTGAGATGAATGTTTTACTCATTTATCTCGTGTATCTTCTAGATTTTTCCAATCTAACTCAAACTAATATTAAATGCATATACTGGAACAAATTAAAAAATAGGAATTAAACACAAGAAATTGGAACAACATTTAATCTAAATTAGCAGAATGATGGCTCTTCTAGAACTTGAATGCCAGTATGGCCACATTCTCTTCAATGTGCAGCTGAAGAAAGAATAAATGTGCAAACAATATCATCGATATTTTGCTTTTTTCCCGCCCCTAAAAGAGGTCATGTTCTAGAAGAATAGAATTTTGAAAACATAACATTAAATTGCTATCTCACTCCTTATGTCAAAATATATTTCAGCTGAGTCAATACTTTATAAATATAAAGTGAAAAATATAAAAGGAGTGGGAGAAAATCTGGGTAATTAGATTGAAGAATTGAAAATGAGAAAAACTTTTTAATACAAGAAACACATTTCAGAAAGAAAGTAAAACCTAAATTTATTATTTTTTTGTAAGAGAAAAAGACCATAGGAAGAATCAAAAGATAAACAATAATCTGGTAAAATAGTTACAGCACATATGATGGGCAAAGTTAAGCCAGTGAAAACTACCACCTAGTTTGAGATATAGAGATAACTGTACTGATATAAAGACAGATGTTCAAAAATTATTCCTTGTTAAAGAAGTTCATATTCAAACATAAGATGACAATTTTCGCCCATTAGAGCAGCAAATTTCCAAAAGTTTAACAACATGTACTTTGGAAAACAAAGCTTTATATGGTATTGATGATATCTATATTTTTGGTGTAAATTTATGTATCAGATTTAAAATGCACAAGTATTTTGATCCATTGAATTAAATTGTAGACATTATATTTGTAATATAAAAAAAGATGTTATTGTAGTACTTTTTGGATATTAGCAGAAAATTGTGAGAAGTCTAAACTTCATCAATAGAAATCTACTTTACTAAATTATGGCAAATCTGCATTGAAATACTATATATCTTTTAAAAATAATGTGGTGGCATTAAATATGTTTATTTGAGAAGATTGCTAGCTATTTAGATATATATCAGGTGAAAAATAGGAGACAAAGCAGTATTTATTGGATAATTTCATATTGTATCATTTTATCAGATATCTTTTAAATATATTTAATAAATACATATAAAGAAAAATTATGTGGTTTTGAAAAAAAAGTCAAGATAGGGATGTCTAATATTTATTTTGTTGCAGTTTCTGAAATCCAACTGTCCACCCTCTGGGTCTCCTTCAAACCTTCAGGAAAAAATGTGGCAAGCAAAGTCCTGTTAGGTTGTTTTATTACAGGAGCAACCAAGGAATTGAGCTAAATATAAAACATATAACAAGTACTCTATAAAATTAGAACTTAAATCTGATGATCCTCCAAATTTGCATTTATTTCAGAAATGGCATTGAAATCTTCCAGAAGGTGTGAAATAGGGCATAAACCAATCTTATCTAGATCTTATGAAGCTGGAGTCTCTAATGTGTCATCACTTACATATATATTCAAAAGTACCTCATTAAATTAACTTTATAACTGCACTATTAAGGAATATAGAGTAGATAAAATTAAGAGACAGCCCTAAAAATAGACAATGAATAAAGGAATCAAATTTGGAGTTATGATGAGCTGATTTGTCATGGCATCACTGATTTGAAAAGAACTCAAAGGGCGTTAATGGGAGGTCTTACCTTTCCCTGAAGACTACTCTACTTTGCTAGGAGAAGACCTGGGTATAGAGTTGATTCCTTCATGGAACCAAGAAATTCATGATGAGGATTTCGTTAATCTCAGAAGCCTCATGGCCTATAGATGCACAGGTACATTGGGGTAGTGCAGTAACATAGGAGAATTGCTGGAGCAAAGAGGCCACAGAGCAGCCTCTGCTCCAAAGATGGATGAGGAATACCGGTTAGGGGCTATCATGAGACCCTGCTAAGCTTGGTCTCGAATAAATGTAGCAGGCTCAAGGAAGAGACTTAGGCTCTATACTCACTGTTTGCCTCTGTTTCTGATATGCTTAACAACTACTGGGAAACTCAAATAAAACTGAGATTTTTCTATTACTACTTAGCACCATGAGATTTGCCTCCATTATTAGATATTTTATTTGAGAATACACAATGCAGCATGCCAAATGCATGCAAGTGATTTTTAAACAATTTTTCTCAATTTTAATGAACTATGGAAAATGGTTATGGTAGACATTTGTCATGTCCATATTTACTAGTATTCTTTAATACAGCTGCTACGTTTAAGTAACATTTATCAATAATATAGTTATATAAATTAATGTATAAATAAAAAATTTGAAGTATACCCTCTTATCTAAAACGATCAACCAATACATATACATTATTAATATGGTTACCCCATAATTTAGATTACATCATAATTATTATATCAAATAATTTTAAAAATTGTTATAAATTTTCAGCAATTTTTGTGCAATTCATTATTAATAGATAAATGATACCCCTGAAGAGTAATGACTTGACCAAGGAAACCACATCTAACTTTTGAACAACTTCCTCATCAAATGAATCTATAGTAAATGAATTGCACCATAAAAAAGTGGAAAAATTCTCATAGCATTAACTATATTGTTTGAGGTGATAAATCTTTTCTTACCTTCTGTTAAAGTAATATAATTATATTTTAAAAATGATAATCTCTTATTAATACTACAGAAGTGTTTACATATTCAATAACTTTCTTATTCACTTTTTCAGAAATAATTTATTGCAGTGACACTTTAGTTGGCATGATTATATTAATTTTGTTTACTTTTAATTTTTGAAGCTTTGAAAGTACATTTGACTGAATTTCAGAACTTAAAAAGTTGAAATTAGCTGGGTTCGGTGGCCCAACCTGTAATCCCGCGCCTTTGGGAGGCTGAGGTGAGCAGATTGCCTGAGCCCACGGGTTCGAGACCCGCCTGGGCAGCGAGACCTCATCTCTACAATAAATCAAAAAATCAGCCGGGCATGGTAGCGCATGCCTGTAATTCCGGCTACTCGGAAGGCTGAGGCGGAAGGATCGCCGGAGCCCAGCAGGTTGAGGCTGCCATGGCCGGGAGCGGCCACTGCACTCCAGTTTGGGTGACGGAGTGAGATTCCAACTCAAAAAAAAAAAAAAAAAGTTGAAATTATATGTTCATTATATTGCTCACTTTTGCTGCCCAACAGCAAAGATATTTTTATATAATATTTTTGGTGATCTAATTTTCCTGAGAAATAAAACTTTTTTCTTTGGTTTCACATAGTGTAACAGTTCTATTTTCTTATTGTTCCTACTGCTGTTTCATAGTGTTCATTATTTAGTTTGACCTAAGACATATTTTCCTTGAAGAATAAGAAAATCGTTGACATACCCGTTATAGCATTGATTTTAAAAGTGTTTTTATTTTTAAAATGTTTTAATTACTTTTGTGTTTTGTTTTTTTTTATTAAAGCAAATGGCTTAAAGTTTTCCAAAGTGTTTTTGCATTTCCAGTGGTAAAGCCAAATCTTTGAGGATGATTTATTTTCCCAATGTTCACTTTTTAACATGTAATAACATGTAATTTGATTCTATATTGCTCATGAAATATACAATAATAAATATAAAGATCACCAAGAAAAATTTAAAGTGAGTTAATATACTTAATTTCTTAATGCAACACTCAAAGATTTATACTGTATTAATATACAACATAAAAATATTATCTTAAAAATTTGACTGAAAGTCAGACTTTAAGTACTAATACTGTTTATTATATGAAACCCAAAAGCAAATTGGATTTTAAAAATTATTATATGTAATCATTATTGTTTTTCCTTCAAATATTGATAATAAAATCTGAAATAATATTTAAATAGTATTTATTTTAGCACAATTGAACTCGAATTTAAGTTTTTAGTAAATTATTAAAATTTATTAAAGGGATACTTGAATATTAGCTAATGGTGATTGGAAATTAATTATCTTAATAACCATATTTTTTAAAAAGTTGTTTTCTTATTTCAGTAAGTACATCACCTCTTGCAACAGGTAGATTCTAG
The DNA here is from genome assembly GCF_000164805.1 of Carlito syrichta. Lineage (NCBI taxonomy): Eukaryota > Metazoa > Chordata > Mammalia > Primates > Tarsiidae > Carlito > Carlito syrichta. The sequence goes on from NW_007082661.1 coordinate 89,438, forward strand.
ATTGCTATACTCTACCAGTTTGGGTACTTTAAAATTATCATTCAATGTATTATAATGTCTACACATTTTTGGTTATTTTTAAGTAAACAATAAGTGTTGTTAGAAAGCTAATGATCCTTTAAAATGTTTTTTAATCTTTGTTTTTTGCCAAATGATATTTGCAACATTGTTATTGTTTTAAATGTTTTATTACATTAAAATAATTCATGTGTTTGTAAAAAAATTTCTTCTTCACAGGCTAAATTGGCAAAGATTGCTGAAATGTTCTTCAAATGTTTATACATAAGGAGGCCTAATTATCAATGATTATTATAATATCCTAAAACAATTATCTTGAAATAGCTACTTTATTGATTGATATTAAAAAAAACCTTTATTTTTATTACTATGTGCTGACAGGTATATATGTGTTTTAATGTATTTACTACAACTGATTATCAGTTCTGAAAATTGCCAAATATTAGTGCATCTGCCCCAAAGTAGGAGCAAGAAACTCACTTCCCATCTTTCCTTGCAGCTTGACTGCAGGCAAGTGGTCTTGGCAATACCAATCATACACATACCAGTAAGCTGGGTAGGGAATGAGGCTTCCTGCACCTTCCACTTTGACTCAAAAGGAAGTAATGTGAAGATAGCTATGACTCTATGAAAACATTTAGTAACTCAAGATCAAATTTTGAGTTTCATTTTTACCTGTTTCTTTTTTCTACCATCAATATGAAGATGGAGCATGAAATGACAGGGACCACAAAAGAGAAGTATTTGGATTCTAGAGGCAAAATGAGTCTAGTTACTACAGTAGGCAGCAGAGCTGAGTTATAATTGGAAGGTTTTGACCTGCAGGTTCATCTGGTGGTGAGATCCCTACAACTAAATAGGATGTGAGTCACCAATATTCTTTTAAAAGATGTGTACTCTGTTCTCAACTTCTTATAATATTAACATAGTTATGCATATTATAATAATGCATATATTAATTATTTCAGTAAAGGACACAACATGTCAATGATGTGAGAATGGTAGATGTACCATGTAAGCACAAAAACATCTGGGATTGTAGGTGGGGGATTAAAAAAGTTTTTATGAATAATTGTGATGTCAGTTTTGAGGTAAAATTTACTCTCTTTCCAGCTAGCTATTTCTTTCCCAATTCCTGACTTCATTTTTTTTTCAAAATCATTCAACTCTGCTTTCATTTTTTAATTCCTACTTTGTCTAGTTTAGATATCATGGCCTATTGCTCTAACCACTATTTATTCAGTAGACAAAATTTTATTTTTGTATTTTTGCTCTTCTGTGGCATTCACTTGGAAAGATTCCAAAATTAGATCAATCCTCTCTTCACCTTTTCCACTCCTACATTTGAGTTTTGGAATGTTAAGTCTATAACATTTACTGTCCCCTCATATCTACTCAATAAATTATTTTAAATGACATTGCACTTCTCTCATTTTTCATACATGTACCCTCTTCCTCTAATATCTGCCTCTCTCTCTATCTCCCACTGGCAGAATTAAGAATAAAATGTTCTTCCATTCCATTTTTTAAAAATTCATTAGAAAGAAATGCACCAAACTTCATATTCCCCCAGTTAAAATTATCTGTATTCACTCCTTCTCTCTTATTTCCTTCAAGCATCTATTTAATGAAAACAATAAGAAAAACATCTTTATACACAGAGTTGCTATAAAGATTTCTTAAGTTAATCTATGTGAAATGTGTCCTGAACATAGTTAGTTAATTTAAATAATCATTTTCTCTTCAGCGTCCTAAATTTCATCATACTACCTGCATTCTGGATTCCATTTCTGCCACACAATATTTGTCTCTTTCATACCTGTTTACCATTTGTTTCTGCCCTTTCTGTTGGCTCAGAAAAACTAACGCTAGTCAATCGTCACTGGACGCAGCACTTTCTATAAAATACTATGCCTGCATTTCCTTTGCCTCAGAGCTAAGTTTTTTGAAAGTATTATTTATGTTGGAGAATTTTAATATTCAGAAGAGTGACTAAAATAGTTACCTTTAATAGGAATTAATAAGAATTAAACTCAGATGTACAGAACATTTTTGAGTATCCAATCCAAACAGCAACAGAAAGTGATTTTCTTGATATATGTTTTTCTCAGTGAATTGCTTAGTAGTAACATAAAGTGATAATTGAGTTCCATCCCTCTATCATAAATATGCTAAATTCAGTAACAGAATTTTCAAAGTCTAATGTTGATGTCATAAGCAAGCACACACATACATACACACACACACACACACACACACACACATTTCCCAATTAAAAGGAGGGCAATGGAATTGGGAATAAAGTGTATTTTCTTATTAAGGCAAAAAGTACTGTAAATTGTGTCTCTGTGTCAGGTTTTAGCAAGAGTATTTCTTGGCATCTATTTTGTAATGTATGCAAAGGGTATCAGTAAACATTCTCTTGCTTTTTGTCCAGGAAAATAAGTCTCTCCTTCCCTATGCTATTCCCAAACGCAAATGACCATAATTGTTCAGAGGAAGCATCCTGGAACCTGTTAAATTTTAAGTCTTTTTTTCTCACCTCTCATTTACTGCTTAGCTCTCGTTAATCTGATATCCTCCCAAACAATTCATTGAAACCGAACTCAATGGGCTCTTTGGTGTCTTTTTTATTACTAAATTCAATGGACTCTTAATTTCTTAACTTACTGGTCTTTCGAGTGTCTGACATTGCTAGTCATGTTTTTCTTGAAAAAAAAAAAATCCCTTCTAGGCTTCCACATCACCACACATTCATATCCTCTTTCTACTAGTCTGGCATCTTCTTCTTAGCCTTTCAATCTCTTTTTATTTTCTATCTACCCACTCATGCTTTATCATTCCACTCCTCGCTTTCACCAGATTTTAAGATATATTCTGTTTCCTTTCTTTAAAGGCTTATCATTGATATTTCAGCATTCCTAGTGCATATCAAAGTCTAGCATTATTCTATGCCTTTACTCTTTTCTCAGGAAATATATACATCTTAAAGCATCATGAACCTATCTAGCTGTCTTGACCTTATCATGTTATGAATTTTAATCTTATCTCATTTCAAACCCCCCAAAATACTGTTGTTATTGCTATACAGGGTCATGTCTCATTTTGATTCCCAACGTATTTATCATTTATTGTTGTTTATTTTTTCTTACATCTCAGATCTTCCATGTAACATTGCTTTCCTCCTTCCTGAAGTATGTTCTTTAATTTAGTGGTGTAATCTTTTTAACAAAGCAAATCCAAAGTCTCTTCCCTTTTCCCTTCATTATTAAATAAATTTTGCTGAGCATAAAATTATGACAATTATTTATTTTATTACAGTAAAGACATTCTACTGTTTGCTGATTCTCAGTATTACAGAGTTATAGTACAGTCAACTGTCACTTTTTTTAAACATAACTCATCCTTAGCCCTCACTTCTGACTAATTTTAAGCTTTTTTTTTTTTACTGTCATTCTTCTGTTTTTCTCTGATGTGGCTAGTTGAAGATTTATTTATTTATACTGCTTAGGATTTATTGGACCTTTGGATGTTTAATGAATTTTGAAAGTCTTTCAATCACTGTCTTTTTAAATATTGATCTTTCCCAGATTACTTATACTATTTTTTTCTGAGACATAAATTAAACATATTTTAGAACATTGTCCTCCTTTCTCCAGGTCCCTTAACTACTTACATGTTTACAATCCTTTGACTCCAGCTCAAAAAAAGGAAGAAATCAAAGTGTCCTTTTTTTGCTGACAACATGATGTTACACTTTGAAAAATTTAAAACTGGACCACTGCTACTCACCATTAAAAAAAAAAACACTCAGAATGAATTAAAGACTAAAATTTAAGAAGTGAAACCATGAAATATCTTAGAAGAAAACACTGGGAAAATGCTTCAGGATGTTGGGCTAGGCAAAGATTTTGTGACTAATACCTCACAAGCACAGACAACAAAAGCAAAAATTTGAAAAAATGAGATTACGTCAAGCTAAATAGCTTCTTCACAGCAAAGTAGACAATCAACAAGGTGAAAAGACAACCTACAGGATGTGAGAAAAATATTTGCAAACTATTCACATTACAAGGGATTAAAAACCAGAATACATGAAACCCAAGCAACTCAATAGAAAAACAAACAAATAATCTAAACTAAAAACAGGTAAAATATCTGAATAGACATTTCTCAGAATACATACAAATGGCTAACGAGTATATGAAAAATGCTTAACATCACTAATCATCAGAGAAATACAAATTAAAACCACAATGAGATTTTTCTTAACCCTGTTGACGTGACTATTGTCAAAAAGAAAATAACAGATGCCAGGGAGGATATGAAGATAGGGGAATGTTCATACACCATTAGTAGAAAGGTTAATTAGTACAGTCACTATGGAAAACAGTATGTAGATTCCTCAAAAAATTACAAATAGAATTACCATATAATCTGGCAATTCCACTGTTGATTGTGTATTTTTTTTTAAAAGGGATATCATTATATCAAAGAGATGTCTATTTGCTCATGCTTGTTATAGCACTATTCACCATAGACAAAAGATAGAATCAACCTAAGTGCCCAGCAACAGATGAATAGATAAAGAAAATATACACAGTGGAATATTATTTGGTCATTAAAAAGAATGAAATTCTGGTTTTAATACCAACATGAATGGAACTGTAGGATATATGATAAGTGAAATAAGCCAGACATTGAAAGACAGGTGGTGCATGTTCTCACTCATATGTGGGAGCTAAAATAATTGATTTTATGGAGTTAGAAAGTAGAATGATGTCACGTTCTCACTCATAATCGGTCCTTGAACAATTATAATAATATAAGAAAGAGATTGGCAGTAGTGGGAAACTGTCAGGGGAGGGGGGGTGGGATTGGAAGTTGAGGGAAACTTCTAGGGGAATACCTCACTAACAAGGGTACCTGCATAATCGATGTTTGTATACCTAACCCTGAATTTCACCCCACATCTTTATAATTAATAATAATAATAACAATATTTTTTAAAAGAAAGTAGAAAGATGTTTACCAGAGGCTGGAAAGGGTAGTGAGGAGGGAGGATGAAGAAAAGTTGATTAATGGCTATAAAAACTTAGATAAAAGGAATAAATTCTGGTGTTCTTTAACACAGTACAGCAACTACAGTAAATAATAATTGATAGTATATTTCAAAATAGCTAGAAGAGAAGATTTGAAATGTCCCCAACACAAAGAAATAACAAACGCTTAAGGTGGTGGATATACTAAATACCCTGATTTAATCATTATGCATTTTATTTAAATATCACAAAAGCACATCATGTACTCCATAAATATGCACAATTATTGCATATCAATATAAAACAACATTGAATGGAAGAAGTTAGCATGTATATCTAATAACTGATTTAGACATCACTGTTATTCTCAATTCTCTCTAATTTTTCAAATATCTTTGTAACACCATCTAAAATTACAACTATAGGCAGCTTCAATGAATTATTAGAGAAAAGCATTATATGTATTAAATCAATATTGCCACCAAGTTATAGAATTAATAAGGTTTGCTACTGAGAATGGAAGGCTTCCATAAATTGTTCAAGAATTTCTTTGGTATCCTCTTATCCAGATGTGTGTGGTGCTGAGATAAAAACCGTTTTGTAATGTAAGGCATTGGAAAGCAAGTAAATCCAGAGATGAAAAAAATGCTAAAATAGGGCAAAGAGAAAATTAATGTCACAGAGAAATTGTTCTCAAGCCAAGAAAACTTGACTCATAAGAAGAATTCCTTACTATGGGGATTCTTTTATGGGGAGTAGCATTCTTCCCAAATGCAATATCAAATATGTTTGATTAAAAAATTAAGACTGACTTGTTTTTAAAGCTTATAGAGTATTTTAATAGTTTGAAGTTAGATGAAGCCAGGCTCGGTGGCTCAGCCTGTAATCCCGCGCCTTTGGGAGGCTGAGGTGAGTGGATTGCCTGAGCCCGCGGGTTCGAGACCCGCCTGGGCAGCGAGACCTCATCTCTACAAAAAATCAGCGGGCGTGGTAGCGCATGCCTGTAATTCCAGATACTCGGAAGGCTGAGGCGGAAGGATCCCTGGAGCCCAGCAGGTGAGGCTGCGGTGGCCGGGAGAGGCCACTGCACTCCAGTCTGGGCGACAGAGTGAGACTCCAACTCAAAAAAAAATAAAAAAGAAGTTATATGGTTCTGACTTCTCAAGATTTTTCTGATTTTATTTCCCTGGTATTTTAATTAAACCAAAAAATAAGTACCATTTGGTGAGCTTCAGGCTACTTGGGTTTCTGGAGTTATTCAAGGGTCTGTGACTCCAAATGCACAATGAACATTAACTGTAGATTTAATAAATAATGCATTACATACTACAAATGCATTATTCTATTTATAACCCATGAGATTCTGTTTTGGTTAATAAAAATTCAGGGTGGCATTCTGCCATTAAGCATTTTTTCAATCAACACATATCAAAAGCACAATTTCACTCTGGTGGGATCCATCAATTTTTTAGACCATGTAAAGGAATCATCACATATGAAATAGCTAGAAACCATGCCTTCGAAATTGACCATCATATTTCAGTCTATAGTGACACTTTGGTTTCAAATAACCACATTTATCAGACTGTATATCAACACTACTAGTCAATCTCAGCTATATATAATGGCCTATGATAAGCATCAAAGATACAAATTGGTTCAGGATATCGAGAACTGGAGCCAGAAAATTTTCAGCTGTTGACTAAGCCTTTTTTTCTTGTATTCCATAATTAAAAACTCTATTTTTTCTCAAAAGTCTTTTCCTTTTGATTGTATTTACTATCATGTTTAATAGCATTGGCATTCAACTTATATCCTATGCCATGAAGTCATCTTGAATTCTACCACTCCTTAAATAAGTGTTCTTCTAAGAATCTATCTTCATTCCTATCATCACTGCTCCAGTTTTTGCTTTGATTAGTATGCCTCAACTCCTTCCTAAATGAATCTTTGCATCCAACCTATTTCCACTCAGTGCATACTGCATACTTTGACAAAATAGATTTATAAAGTTCCAAACTGATCCCATCATCCACTGTTGAAGTCTTTTAACTACTCCCTTCTACCATTTTTCAATATGGTACACATGAATCTTTATGATCTGGTCACTATCAGCCTTTTAAACATTATATTCCATTTACTTCTTTGTAATTTAGCTATTCCAGATTAGAAGTTTTTATATGTTATCTTGGTTCATACTTGAGATATACATGGTTGGTTCCATTTCAACAACTATACTTTCTACTTCACCTCTCTTACTAGCAGAGTGTCAATTTTGTTCTGATATGCTCTTTCAGAAGATATATGTCAGGAAAGATGACCCCTTCCTTGATTTAATAAAAGTATATCATGATTAATTTAAACCAGGGATTGGCAAACTTTTTCTGTAAAGATACAGAAACTAGATAGTTTAGGCTTTACAAGTCAAAAGAAAAATTCAAGAATTTTATGTAGGTACTTACATAACAAGAGAGAAAGCAAATTTTCATGAATTTGTGTTGACAAATTCAAAATATAATGATAACAATTGAGTAAAATTTGAATATAGATCTTCTAATGAAAAGAATATAAATCCTTTTTGAGAAGATAGTTAAAAGTTACTTTTCCTATTATCAACTCATTTGCAAATATTTATTTGTAAAATCTCATGGTCATATTTGACCCAGACCTGGTTCTAAATAAATCATCATGCTTTCCTTTTGCCAACAATTATTTTAGGCATGGGCATGTTACCCATTCCTATACAATGGAATCAAAGAAAAAATCTATCTGATGCTTCTGGGAAAGCAGAGACTTATGACTGAAAAGAGGCCACTAAAGAAAAGGAACCTGTGGATATGATGTGTTTACATGTGACACTCCAAGCTATTGCTGCTATCTTGTCATCTTCAAAGACACTGCTAACCTACTGAGAAGAACAAAGTAGATGGAAAAGACATGGAACATGAAGAAGTTGCTGTGCAGTTGAATAAACTAACTCTCTGAGAGAATGCAGAATAGACGGGAAGTTTGAAGAGATATGAACAATGACCTATGAATCACTTCTGATGCTGGAAGTGAATAATGACATGCCCTGTCCCTTAGCTTTGTTTGTAATATTTGAGGTTAACAGATCCATTGCCTAGATCACTAGTCACTGTGACATTATACTGGCAACTCCAGTGTTTTCGTCTTTACCAACATCTTCTTTGTTGTCATAGGAGTCTGCTCTATCTTTCTTACCTTCCTTTCTTAAAATAAAGATATTTAGAAGTTTCTAAGTCTGAACTGTTGGTATGGTCTGAGTAACGCTTGGCTGCTCTCCCTTGATACCAATAAATCAAAGGGGCAGGGAACTGATAGAAAGAGGTTTATTTCTGAATTTGAATCCAGAGAGTAGAGAGGGCTTTTCACCTCTTTCAAATGGTTCTGCTCCCGATTCAGGCATCACAGTCCACTTTTATAAGTCCAGAGTTGTTGGTGCCTAGACCTTAGCCACATGACCAACAAAGCATTGTGTAGAATTTAAGTTACAGCCGCATTTTATCTATAATGACATTTTATGGTTCAGACTTTCTGCTGTTGGTTACCAGAGGTATCTCACAACTTTTATCAGTAATGTCCCGCAGAAGCATTAATCAAGCTTGTCATAGAGTAAAGGGAGTTTACAAAGCCTAATACATCATGCATTACACAAAAGTTATACAAATTACAAAACTAAGGATTACATTGATACTATACTATTCAAACCTATGACTACTAAGAAAAGGGAGTAAATGGGGACTTACATCTTTCAGTTGATTGGACATAGTCTGCAGGGAAGTGAAGGATCCCCTGAAGCTACTTACTGGGAGTGCATAGGAGATAAGGGGACTCTCAGAAATTGTGCTCAGGAATATGTCTCTCAGTTTATTGAGCATGGTCTGCAGGGAAGTTAAGGATCCCTTGAGGTTTCTCACTGGGAGTGCACAGGAGATAAGGGGAAAGCATACCTTTTATTAGCTCTCAGGAATATTGTTCAGGAATTTACAGGAATGCTTAAACCCTTGCCATGCCTTTCTCTAGGGTCTGTGGCAATATGGACAGACATTAACGGGTCTCTGTATTAATGTCATCCTTCTTCAGATATAATGTTACCAGACAATCATCTGTTTGTTGTTGCATGACTTTCTATGCTTCTTATCTCAGAAAGTCTGCAAGACTTATTCTGAAGCCCTTAGCAAGGTGACTAGTGTATGTTTTGTCTGGCTACTAATGAATCGCCAGTTGTGCCTAGCGTTACCACAAACCATGTTCTGAATACCAGTAATAAGCCACACTTCCCTTCCAACATTGAAAGGCATCTTGAGATCAGCTGTTCAGAGTTTGCTCTAACCACCTTGAGGGAGGAGAAAGAGGCAGGGTGGCAGCCATGAGAGGAAATGGAGTGGTAATTTGCATAACTATTAGAATGCTTTGGCCTCTCACATTGCCCTAACTCACTGAACAAAGAGTTACTACTGAAGTATCAGATTACAAATGAGATTATCTTCACACATTCCCTGAATAATAATTTTTTTTTTTACAATGCATAGACAATATGCATCAACTTTTCTCAAAAAATATTATCATTTTCCAAATGTCACCAACATCAGGGGAATATATCATTCTCCATTGCTTGGTGATGTTGAAAAGTATCTGCATATAAAGTATTTGGAGCAATTAAACATTTTTAACAATGTGATTTTTCTTAAAAATAAATCTTTCTAAAACCCGAAACCCACAGGTCATAAGAGAGAAGATAGACAAGTGGGACCTTATTAAACTGACAAGCTTCTGCAAGGCCAAAGAAACCATCAAGAGAGCAGGGAGACAGCCTACAGACTGGGAAAAAGTATTTACCAACACCAGGTCTGACAAAGGCTTAATATCCTGGATCTACAAGGAACTCAAACGTATTGAAAAGAAAAAAACAAACAACCCCATTATAAAATGGGCAAAAGATATGGACAGACACTTCACAAAAGAGGACATCCGAGCAGCCAACAAACACATGAAGAAATGTTCAACCTCACTAATCATCAGGGAGAGGCAAATCAAAACCACACTGAGATACCACCTAACTCCAGTCAGAATGGCAATTATCAACAACTCAAAAAATAACAGCTGCTGGAGAGGGTGTGGCGAAAAGGGAACACTTCTACACTGTTGGTGGGAGTGTAAACTAGTGCAACCACTGTGGAAAGCAGTGTGGTGATTCCTAAAAGCTCTAAATAGCAACCTCCCATATGACCCTGCAATCCCCCTACTGGGAATATACCCTGAAGAACTCAAATCACTCTATAAAAAAGATACCTGCACACGTATGTTTATTGTAGCGTTGTTCACAATAGCAAGAACCTGAAAACAACCATGCTGCCCATCAAAAGAGGACTGGATTAAAAAAATGTGGTACATATACACGATGGAATACTATGCAGCCATAAAGAAGAACAAAATCATGAATTTCACAGCAACCTGGATGGAACTAGAGTCTATAATACTGAGTGAACTCTCACAGAAACAAAGATCCGAGTATCACATGTTCTCACTCATATAATGGACCTTGAACATCCAATGTAATTCTATAAGAAAATGACGGACGGTACTGGGAAACTATGGTGGGGGAGGGAGATAGGATTAACAGTAGCAAATATCTGTCTGGGGATGGGGAACACCTCTTATCAACAGGGTGCCTGAATGAAACATAGTTGTATACCTAACCCTTAACTGTACCCCATAAAACCATAATAAAAAATATTGAACAAAAAGGAAAAGAAAAAAAAATTCACCACATATTTTACAGTCCAGTAGACAAGATATGTTGTATTTCTCTGCTAGTAACTTCATATTCTACCTAAATGTGTAGACAAGAGGCTTAATGCATTATAAAATATTATGAAAAGACATTAAGATTGATTCAAATTCAAAGAAACACACACAAGACGACTTCTCTGCCATCTTTCACCCTCTGCAACTCGTTATTTATATATAAATATAAATGATAAAAACATATATGTTTTATTCTAAAGATGTGGGGTACAAGTCAGGATTAGGTACACAAATATATCTTAAATAAGGAAAAAATAAATAAAATACATCTTAAAAATATAAAATATTTCTTAAAATATTTTCTTTAAAAATCGCAGTAATATTTTCTTTAAAATATTTCTTTAAAAAATTCAACCTCTCAGTATTTAATCAGAGTCAAATAAGGAAGAATGATTTCTGTACAGAACTTTTACTCTTAGCAGCAGAGTTTGTCTTCTTGCTCAGAAACTTCCAATGTCTTCCGATTACTACAAATGTTTTCGTCTGGGATTTGACTGCCTTTGGCAACTAGCCATAATCTAATTTGAGCCTATTTTCCTTTGCTCCCTACAGATCTATGTGCTCAACTATTACTGCTTATCTTCTGTGAAATGTTCATCATGCATTCAAAACTCAACTTGTACAAAACTTTATTTTCCCCAAATTTATTTTTCTTCTTATTATCATGTCTCAGTGAGTTAAAGTCACTGATTAGCAAGCTATTCAAAATACTTTAAAATAATAGTAGTTTAGTTGAGGATGTTAACATTATTTCATTTGTGTTAGGGTTCCACAGGGTGAGGGTGGAGAGGCAAGGGGAGAGAGGCACGCAGCACTGACAGGGCTGGCAAGCCAGAGGTGTGCGCTGGGAACCCAGAGATCCAAGTAAATTGCAAAGAATTGCAACACACAGAGGTGAAAGAAGGTAAGATTTTTTTTTTTTTTTTTAGTTTTAGAGTCTCACTCTGTCGCCCAGACCGGAGTGCAGTGGTCGCTCCCGGCCACTGCAGCCTTCCCTGCTGGGCTCTGGTGATCCTTCTGCCTCAGCCTTCCAAGTAGCTGGAATTACAGGTGCGCACTACCATGCCCAGCTAATTTTTTGATTTATTGTAGAGATGAAGTCTCACCAAGTTGGCTGGGCGGTCTAGAACCCGCAGGCTCAGGCAATCCACTCACCTCGGCCTCCCAAAGCGCGGGATTACGGGCTGAGCCACTGAGCCCAGCCGAAGATAAGATTTATTTAAGGAAAGTTCACCTCCCACAGACAAGGCGTGGGTCTACTCTCTAGGTGAGTGTGGCCTCCTAGCCCCCCAGAGTCCTGGCTTAAATCCTTCTCTTGGAGATGTTGCACATGACTGCCGTGACTGCTGTGACTTCCTTATCGACCACCTGTGGATGTCTTGGAGAACCTGTGACACAGAGAGCCATTAATGTCCGCCCACATCATCATAGCCCCTAGAGAAAGGCGTGACAAGGCTTCTAATTCTCCTGCACCTTCCCAAACGACATTCCTTAGAGCTATTGGAGGGTGTACCTCCCCTTATCTCCTAGGCATTCCCAGTGGGTAGCTTCGGGGGAACCTTGGCTTCCCTGTGGATTGTCCCCAATTTACTGGAAGATCGAATCCCCACCTGTCTCCCTCTGAGCGATTATAACTTTTGTAATTACAAGTTTCATGACTTTTACAGTCCTTGCCCAATGCATGATGTCTTAGCCTTGTAAATTCCCTTTACTCTAGACAAGCTTGATTGCCACTATGAGATACCTCTGATACTTGGAAGTCTGTTTCTGAAAAGACAAAGTCGGTAAAGTTAATTATACCTAAAGTGTGCATTTTCTCAAAAGCATAGCTTCTACTTTTTCATCATTGTGTCAGGGTTTAAGAACAAGATGAGAAATGGCTTCCCACTCTTGGTCTGTCCTTTCAATTTAATTTTTAAAAGGCATCTGAAATTTTATTATCCAAATGTGTATATAGGAATGAAGACTTAGCAAGGTAATGGAATTTGCCTCAAGCTAGAAAATAGAGTAGCTGAGATTTGAGTCAGCTTTGTCTGACCCATAAATTTTTGTTCAGAGTGGCTGTGCTGAAGTAGAATCTTTGAATCACTCTTTTCTTTATCTTCACAGAAATCAGTTCTGTCTCAATGTTTTTTCACACTTGCTCCCCATCAGGTAGTCAGTAACAGCGTCAGAGTGGCTCACCTTTGTAATGGAAGGATCTATGTGACTCTGGGAAGAGCTACAAAGAGTTACTACTGAAGACTTTCTTAAAGGGTGAAGACTATATTTCCTAAAACTAAGTATTTGAGATGAAACCCTATCATAAATACATTTTAATTTGGGCTAATTTGGGCAGATTTTTAACATTTCTCACCATTTAATAAATTCCAGCTGTTTGAATTATATATTGCTATTTAATAAATTACCCCCAAATGAAATAGCTTAATAATTTGTATTATTCCATTTTATAATTCCTTCCTTAGAAATTTGAACAGAACATAAAAAGTGTGCCCTGTCTCTACTCTATAATTTCTGAGACTTCAGTTGGATTGTCTCAAAGGTTGATGGCTGGACAGCAGAGAGCCATTTGTTACTTTTGTTTTCTATTACTTGTTTGGCATGTTGATTCATTTTAGAAAGTTGTCAGTCATAATTTTTTCATTACTAAAAAAAAAATTCTTCTGCCAAGATTTCTAGTTTCCTTCTGGGATTTTAACTTTATGTTTTACTACTTAATTTTGTCCTAGTGCTTGTGGATACTCTGTTCTATTTTTGTTTCACTCTTTCTTCTCTTTGTGTTTCAGTTTGGGTAATTTCTATTGACTTATCTTCAAGTTCATTAATTCTTTTCTTGACTGTGTTGGTGTATTCATGAACACATTAGAAGCATTACTTATCTTTGTTACTGTTTTTTGTTTATTTATAGCATTTCCATTTAATTATTTATTATTGTTTCCATCTCTGCTGATATTACCAATTTGATCTTGCATGTTGGCTACCATTCTCATTAGAGCTTTGAACATAATAATCATTGTTATTTTCAATTTTCTGTCACTTAGTTTAAATATCTGTGCCATATCTGAGTTTGGGTTCTGATGATTGTTTTATTTCTTTGTGACTTTACATATATATAAGTTGGTCTGGAAATGGTATACTTTCCCTCTGCTAGGCCTTTAGTGTTGGAGTTTGAGTTAGAAATTGGGCTATATTTGAGGTTTGTTGTTGCTATGGATAAATTCAATGCAACCTTTGAATCCCTATAGTGTTACCTTGTGCTGAGAATGAAGATTGGCTTGCCACAATCATATCTGTGTGCCCCTCAGCTATAGGTGTTCCTTTCTAATTGCACCACAGAGAGGGTCTCTTTATACACTATCTTTACTGTAGCTTGTGTGCTGACTGTTGGCAGGTTGTGGAGGAGTATTCTCTGTTCTGATTAAGCCTCAGCCATAAGCAGATGTCATGTTCCTGACTATCAGAGGGGTGGCCTTCTCAGTTTTCCTGCCCCTTTTTCAGGCATACATGTCTGTTGTTTATAAGTCAACCAGTCTGTAGTATTTTTATTACAGTAGCCCAGACAGACTAAAACAATATATATACTTTGAGGGGATACAAACATTTAGATATAGCACATATATTAAAATTAATGTTACTGGCCTCCATGCTTTGAAAAGTTAGAAGCTTAGAGTTTGATTTTTTGTAACTTGTATTATTACGCTCAATATTTTTAATGCCCCAAATATTATATTATCCCAAATGTATACTTTACCTTTGTTATTTGTTTATAAACCTAAAGATATTGGGAGTATTACTGTATACAATTCAGATAAAAATTTGTTAAGTTTGTTTACTTGAACATTTTCTAGTACATATTGTGGTATATATCTTTAAGTCTAACTGAATTGTTATATTACAGTATTGCTTTAATTTTATGTAAACATTTTCAGCTTCTTCCTGTTAAGACCTTTATTCTTATTCAACATCAAAATAACGATTTTGCTTCTAAGCCACCAGAAAGAAGCAAGTTGTAAGATATTATGAATCAACTCATTTTCTTGAATAGCAACACCAACCAAAAATCCTTTAATAAATTCATCAGTGTTGATTCATGGCAGATGAATAAATGAGAATTTAAAACCCTAATGTAGTATTAAAGTGGAAGTACTGAAGATGTCTATTATGGCAGAAAAGTAAAATGTTTTACAGTTTATTTATTAAATTCATTATTTTCCCAGATAAAATATGCTATTTCAGCCCATTTATTTTTGTGACATTAATAACTCTGGTCCAAAAACCTATCCAGTTATAATAAATCTTTGTTCATTTCACTTCATGTACTGTAATGCTTTCTGCCTTCATCTGTCTTAGCATAAGAAACACTTGGATTGAGACAAATAGTTTCAGGAAATCAGTTGCTCTAAGGTTCTCTCTCTCTTCCTCTCTTATTAGATCTGTTCTAAATTCTACTTTTCTGGTAATCAGTAATGACATTTTTATTATTTTTCATATTTGCAATGATACTATAAAGACAAGAACATGTATGGTTGCTTCACAAATAACACTAAATCAACAGAGTTGAAAATCATTATTTAGATTTTTGAGATAGCCAAGAATTACAGAGAAGCTTAAAGTAGGCCTGGCAAAGAGGAGACACAACCACAGGTTATAAACAATCATGCTAATGTTTGTTATAATATTTCCCCCACCTCTGCCCACAAAATATCTCAGTCAGCCGGTTAATCAATGCAAATTTGCACTAAAGATTTAGATTGCTAGTTTGCAATAACAGCATGGAGAGAGATCATGACTAAGAGTTTCACATTTCTTTTAAGCCCACCAGGCACACTTGTGTGTGACTAAACCTTATTGGTCATAGTATTTTATAGTTTTAGTGGAATAATGCAGGTTTGGAGTGAATATAAAGAGAGTAGAAGTTGAGGAATTAGAGAAAAATTGCAAATAACTCTTGAGGAATTTTACTTAGAACTAAGCAAAACAAAAAAAAGAAAAGAAAAGGATCAGTAGCTATTAGGCAAACCAGGATCAAGAGGGTTTTTAAAATTTTTTTAATGGGAGGAAAAGGATGTCTTTATACACTAACGAGACTACGAAGAAGGGAAGAGAGAGAGAATTGGTGGAGCAGTTGAGTGTAGAGGGGATCAGGTACACATGTGGAGGAACTAACTTGAGACAGGAGCTTGTGTAGTACAACAACAATAACAAGAGGAAGACAGAAATATGTATGAACAGATGCTGATAGGTGCAGTTTTGGGCATCCAGAAATTTTCTTCTGATTGCTTCTATTTCTTCAGTGACTCAGGAACAAGGTCATCAGTAGAGAGTGAGGATGGGGGAGGTACTGTAGAAGATTGAGAATAAAAGGCATGAAATACACCTTGCTAAACACTGACCAGGCCATGTGCTCATTGAGATCTATGGCCAGGTCATGTTTCCTAGCTTTGACCTTCTCCCCTACCTTGGGGAAGAGAATCTCCTCTCTCTCTTGCTCTAATTTACTGTCTAATAAACTCTGTTTTCCAATCCAAAAAAAAAGACATGAAATAGACATCCAGAAAAGAAAGAGAGTGAAAGGATAAGGGATTGTTAGGTAGCATGGCAGTAAAGCCCATATCTAATTCAGCTCCAAGTCCTGTACATGTTAACCGCTTTCTCAGATTCATCCACTTCTCTCCATTTTCATTATTACCCTAGTTCAAACCACCACTACCCCTTGCCTAAACTCCCGAATTTGCTTTCTCATTGAGCCTGTTCACTTTTGCACCTCTACAATCCATTCTTCTCATTGCAGCTAGGATCATCTTTTCCAACAATGAAGGTTTGTTCACGTTATTGTTCTATTTTAAACTAAAACCATTTGAGGTAGAAACAACCCTTCCTACGGCAGCCTCACCACAACTCCTTGCTCCTAACTCAAACTTACAGGTCTATAACAATGAATTTTTTAAGGTTCTTATTGGACAGTGTTTCCTCATCCCATTTGGTTTCATAAAAGCTACTAGAAGATACTTCTCTCCCCTCTTAACGTATTTTTACTTTTCCTTCACATTTCAGTTGAATTGTCACTGTCTCAAGGCAACCTTCCCTTGTCTTTTTAACTAATTTATTCTTCCTGTTATATGTTTTTACAGTGTTATATAATTTTCGCAGTTGTAATTTTGTGTTATATATTTTTTATTTCATTAGCTTTAGGGGGTATAAATAGTTCTGGGTTACATGGATACATTGTGAGTGGTGAAAAAGTGTGGGCTTTAAGTGTACCCGTCACCCCCACCATGCACACTGTGCTCGATATGTGATTTTTTTTATCCCTCACCCCCATGCTCCCCCTTCTGAGTTTCCAGTGCTCAATATGCCATTTGCAGAACTTTAGTTTAGCTCCCACTTATGAGAGAGCATGTGGTATTTGATTTTTTGTCCTGTGTTACTTTACTTAAGACAATGTACAGTTGTGATTTTAAATTTATTTGTAAGATTATTTGATGAATGACTGTGCCCCCTTATAGACTGGAAAGTTCTGAGAGGGTTAGGATTATGCTAGCTTTTATTCACCAGTTTATTGGTAAATGCTAAATAAATCATGTCTGGCACACAATCAACCTCAATAAATAGTTGTCAAGTTAATTTTGACTGAGTAAATCTAACGGTTACCAGTTATTGAAAATATAATACCTGCAAAATTCTGAGCTACATTCTTTACAAAATTCATTTAATCTTTATAAAAATTATAGAGTAAGAATTATTATTACTAATTTTAAAGATGGAAAATTGAGACTTTGAGATGTTAAATTCTCCAAAGCTACCCAGCTGATATTTAAGCTAGATATTTGACTCCAAAGGCATATGCCATTAATCACTCTGCATTATGATTTTGCCAAGTTGCTCATTTACTGCCTGATTTAGTTTCCTTCTTTCAGCTTAGATAGGTGTATCTGATCATTTATAAAATACTTCAGTAAGCCGGGGGCTCAGTGGCTCAGCCTGTAATCCCGCACCTTTGGGAGGTTGATGTGAGTGGATTGCCTGAGCCCGCGGGTTCGAGACCCGCCTGGGCAGCAAGACCTCATCTCTACAATAAATCAAAAAACCACCTGGGCGTGGTAGCGTGTGCCTGTAGTTCCGGCTACTCGGAAGGCTGAGGCGGAAGGATCGCTGGAGCCCAGCAGGTCGAGGCTGCGGTGGCCGAAAGCGGCCACTGCACTCCAGTCTGGGCGACAGTGTGAGACTCCAACTCAAAAAAAAAATAAAATAAAATAATATACTTCAGTTTGCACAATATACCTAATTAATTTAAAATAATTTGCTTTGTAGGTACATGTTTTAGGCCTTGATATTTTCAAAAGAAGTGTACATCCTTTTGCCAAAAATAAATAGCATTCTGGTTCTATGTTATTAGGATATAGCTTTATAATTCTATAACTGTTTCTGTGATGGGATATTTAGACTACAATGAAATAAAAACTAGAAAGCCACTAGTGTTAATAGATTTTATTTATTACTCCACTATAAAGCAGAGAATGTTGTATTTTATACTTTAAGTTTGTGTTTTAGACAAATCAATAGCAATACTAAAGTTAGAAGTTACATAAGCCTACAGAAAATTTATGTTTCCTCTCCAAAATAATTTTATAGTACTGATTCATCACAAACGAATGAGAGTCTCAGCTCTCAGTGTGCCTGTCAACCATTTAAAGCAAGAGAACATTAAATTATAGGCTTACTAATTTATATTCTTGATTTTAAACTGACCAAAGCAATATAATCCTCCACATTACTTGGAAACAACGAATCTAAATGCATTTTCAAAGACTAAAGAGTAAATCCCAAATCAACCTGAGAACTACTTGCTTACCACAAGCATGCTATTGTGTGCAGACCCTCCATTTCTTGCAGGTAGGAACTCACAGGACCACCTGTTGCAAAGAACTGGAACTACCACAAATTACCTCAGGCAGCGATAGTCAGAATTTTTGTGATTTAAACTGGTTTAATCACCAGGCTTTTTGGCATTATATTTTCAGTAAAGTAGATAGTGATTAAGCTGTGTGAATTCCCATTATAGACATTTATCAGAACTGACAGGTACAGGGGCTGCCAGTCATTTAAAATTTAAAATGGAGAAAGCAACAGTGATCAAGCACTTGACCACATTAGGCTTGTATTAGATCCATTTGGGGGTTAATGAAGCCACAGGGGTGTCACATTAACCCTAATGGTAGGTCTTGGCTAAGTAACCTCCGTCCGCATTTCCCAAATAGTTAATTGCTCTTACATAGTCATTTCATAAATGCTCACTGACTTACTTCCCACTCACGAGTGGGGCACTGAGTGCCTCTCCTTTTGCTCTCGCATGCATACTCATAAATTTATGAGTTTTTTGACAAACCATTGCTTCAGATTTGAAAGGGAGGCACCATGATTCATCAAAAATGCAATATTTCATCAAAGGATATAAGGACTGTTCATGGCAAGACTTCTGATACCCTATGACCAACTGACCACAAGTCCCTGCCTTGGGTTCTTTGTGCCAACGTGAAAGTCGAGGTAAAATACTACTTTCACAAATGTAAGGCTTCGGTGACCTTTAATACTCTAAGTAATCAAAGCTATTGACACAGTCAAGTGTCCATATTTCTCCATTGCTCAAGGCATCTGTAGTTGCAAAGGAGCCATTTTAGAAGAGTATTAGCCCTTTCAGCTCACATAGCTGTGTCCCCGTTCACTGGCAGATCTTCCAAAACACCCAACTCTCAGGAGATCTAAGACAACCAAAGATCGGTTCTTTAAATCCAGTACATGTGTTTTTAAAAAAGCCTCTGATGTTGAAGGCAAAGCACGCTAATCTTCCTAATCTGCTTTCACAGTAATGAAGCAGAAGTCTCTGTGGCTGGCATGCTCTTTCTGTCCTGCTCACACAGTCAGTGGTAATGGCACAACCACCTCAGGAAGGCTGAAAGCAGAGAACTAGGATGAGAAGTGATGTGGCCACTTTCCCAGTCTTCTTGTACTTTTTCCAGTTACTTATCCTGGAGTTACCCATGAGTTATTTAGATGAAGGGTTAGGTGCATTATTTCTAATTCACTGTAAAGAACAAGGAAAGCCATTTGCTCATGAGCAAACATTTCCAATGCTTATGTAAATAACAAATCCATTCAAAATTATGTGTAGAAAATATAAAGTAATTATTTAGAAATGTGTTGCCAGAGATGAGAAATCACAGCACCATGTCTGCATGAATAGGCTATATATATTATATATTATATATATTAACAAAACAGCTATTCAGCATGACTGTTATTTTGAATGGAAGAAAGTCTTATTTGGTTTGATTTTTTTTTCCTCTAAACCTTTCAATTCACCCTCACTCAACTCTTCTCCAATATATAATCTTCTCTGTCTGTCAATTTTATTTCTTTTTGATTTTTGCCTCTGCTATTACAAAGTGGTGTTGGAGTTCTGAGTATTATTCCATATATCTATCACCACAACTTATTTCTCAAATAGTGTTTGGGAGTTTCTGAAAATATGCCAGTGAGTCAAAGAGAGTTTTATCATGATTTTTACTTTCTTTTCTTTTCTTTTTTTTTTTTTTTTTTTGAGACAAAGTTTCACTCTGTCTCCCAGGCTGGAGTGCAGTGGCACAATCCCAGCTCACTGTAGCCTCAACCTACAGGACTAAAGAGATTCTCCTGCCTTAGCCTCCCAAAGTGCTGGAATTATAGGCATGAACCACCATCCTGGGTCCAAAAGTTTTGCATTTTTCATTATAAAAACTTAAAAATATATTAAAAGCATATCCTGAATGATCAAGATTATTTTATAAACTAAAACTGACATAAGATTTCTTTGTATTTACTTATATCAAATGTGACTGCTCCATGTTAAGACTAATATCACAATGTTTTATATTAATGAAATTTTTAAAGGAGTTCAAGTGAAGACATGGAATGAGCTTGACCTCATCCATTCTTGGTAGTAGGGACATGCCAAATTACACAAAAACAAAGCAAGACAAAATAAAAACTACATTATGGCAATCAGGACCATATTCATGTTATGAGAGAATGTAATTGGTAGATTCCATATTTGTAGATAGAAGACAGTCTAACACAGTTGATTAGAAATACACATTTAAACAATGATGGCTTATTTTGTTTTACATACTGTTGTTGACACTTGATTTCCAGATATCCATCGCTCATGCCCATCCTCTTTCTCAGAACATGATTATGTTAGTTTTCTATCTTTCTATGTGATCTTATCCCAACTCTTATCTCTTATCCCTTTTTCTCTGAAAACTTAGATTCTAGGAAAATCTTTTAGAAGTCAGAAATTATAAACTCTATGCTTGTGGTTCTATGTAATACCCAGCATAAATACATCCACAAACTACAAACAATGAAATGATTCTTCCTAAACTTAATCTAGTGTTCACCCTATACTTTTAAAAGAACAGTAATTGATTTAGAAAGTAAACTTGAAGGTAATTCTACCAACTTTAAATAACATACTCGTACAAACAGTCTCTACACTAGTATTTTTAAAGGACAATTCAGAAACTGATTTACTATAAAAGTGGACTTGGTTACATTATTCTACCATAAAGCCAACTATTAATATAGTTTTAGATTTTAAAAAATTAATATTATCCCTTAGATAATATTATAAATTAGAAATTCTATGGCATAACTTATTATAGCTAATTTGTACATTTATTTTGATTTAAAATTGTCCAAATCCATACACAGAATACATTGAAACCTACTTACCAGACTGTCAAAATTAACTGACAGTCTAGTCTAAATCACGCGAATTTCTTTTTCAGGAAAATTATACCATGATTGTCAACGGCACAGAATATAAAGGCAGAATCCTGTGTGTGAACTCTAACATCACCCCTCGGGAAATGTGTGACCCTGGGAAAGTTATAAACGTCACCCAAAAAGGAAAATAATACCAGCACATCCTTAATTTTTTATTAGAGTTGATTCAGTTAATACATGTGAAAACTGTACTAGGTGCACAGTATAGGCAAGAGTTCATTCTTGCTGTTATCATTATTTATTATTTCATCATTTCATTACAAGCAGTAATTGGAGTGGGTACTTACTGAAAAGCCTAGTCTTGAACTGATGACTATAAAACATTCAAAAAGAAAAATCTGATGTTCACAATTTGATGTATAAGGAAACTAAGTCGTCATTCTGCTGTGATTCCTAGATACCAACCAAGTTTCAATTTAGTGTGTAAAGCTACATGCTTAGCCTGCAAACCTACCTTCTGCATAAGTGTTTTTGCTGAGTTAATTTAGGGTGCTTTGCCCTTTGCTATTATGAAGGGTTGACATTTTAAAAGACCATATTTGTTTGCAACAAATGCAAGGTTATTCACAATCTGTTATCTCCTCCCACCCGCCAAGCTCCCAGAAGGCACAATTCAACTTGTGGCTGAAATGTATAAATAATTATGCAAGCTTAGCCCTAGGGAGATTATGCTTTGGTCAACTGAGGATACACCTATTACAGCTTTGCTTTGCCCGGTGACTTACACCACCAACTCAAGCCTTGTTCCTCTGAGTGTTCCCTGGAAACTTAAAATAAAATGATCCACTGCATGATCTGAAACAACCAGAAACACTCAGAAAATAAAGGAAAAAGAAACTCAAGGTCCAGAAAAGCCCTCAGATCAGTTCATTAAACTGTGGAGTGACCAGGAAATCTGGGGTTTCCTGAGAATGGGAATTTCTTGAATATGAAGTGTACTTCAGGATAAGGAAGAGGAATCATGCAGTATCCAAAGCTGTTGTCCCACATCTCATGCAGAGGGGCATAAGGAAGACCTGGCAGGAATGTCTGCAGATGCTGGGAAGTTTGTAGGACTTAATACTACACCTTTTTGAGGTCAGTCAGAGGCCAAGGAGCGAACCCTTGCCATGTTCTTTTGGGTATGCCCTGCACAGGATTCTGGGCTATGAATGGGAAGACAGCATCTTTTCAGAACCTCCCCTGTGCAAATGTGGCTGACCTCCCACCTCCCAAGTTCCAGCCCCAGGCCTGTGTCATCCCTATCCACTCTGAGGGGCTGCTGTAGGCTCCCCAACTTGTGGTCTATGTAGAGAAGCCTCCAGTGCAATTATGGGAGCCCTGGAATATGACCACTCCATGGTTGTTTCCATGCCTGCTTTCTGCCTTTCTCTCAGGATCCCCCAGCCTCTCATAACAGTGGTCAACTTCTATTGACTGATTCAGATCCCAAGTTTGAAGACAGAATTAGGATCCTGAGTATCTGAAAGACAAAAACACACAATGTATACACTAGTGCATGCCTCCCGATGCATTAAGAATAAAATGTGAAATAAATGGGAAAAAAAAGTCTACTGCATGGGACTATAGGTCTCATTAGCACCTTTTTTTTTTTTTTTTGACTAATTTATACTATTTCCTTGGTTGATGATCACCATGCAAACCTGTGAGGACTGTCGAGGAAAACCTTCATTCATTCATCTCTTTGTGCAATTCACAAAGATGTTTGGATCATCTTCAAAATATGCTTATAAGAAACACAGATCCAGGCTGCATATACTACTTGTCCATTAGTCACTGAGTAGCCATCTGGCTTATCCATCAACTGTCGAGGTCACACAGTGCTTGTGTTAGAGTGATCCCTACTCTACTTAATGGCCCAAAGTACAAGAGTACTGATGCTGGCAATTGGAATATGCCAAAGAGAAGCCATACAGTGCTTCCTTTAAGTGAAAAGATGAAAATTCCTGACATAATAAGGAAAGAAAAAAGTTTGTATGCTGAGGCTGCTAAGATCTACAATAAGAACAGATCTATTTATAAAATTGTAAAGAAGGAAAAAATTGTGCATGGTACACTTGATCCTTGAACAATGCAAGGGTTAAGGGTGCCAAGCTCTTATGTAGTTGAAAATCCACATATAACCATTGACTCCCTAAAAATTTAACTACTAACAGCCTATTACTGATTAGAAAACTTATCAATAACATAAAGTGTGAATTACACATATTTTGTATGTAATATGTATTATATACTATATTATTATAGGAAAGTACACTAGGAAAAATAAAATATTATTAAGATAATAATGAGGAAAAAAATGATAATGAGGAAAAAAATATATTTGCTGTTTATTAAACAGAAATGGTTCATCATAAAGGTCTTCTTACTCATCTTTACGTTGAGTAGGCTGAAGAGGAGACGGAAGTGGATGGATTTGTCTTACTCTCTTAGATGTGGCAGAAGTGGTAAATGAAGCAGAGGTAGAAGAAGTAGAAGAGGTGGAAGGGGAGGCGGAGAGGCAGGCACACTTGGTGTAACTTTATGGAAATATATCATGATTTCTGTTTGACTTTTGTGCTTTTTCATTTCTTTAACAAGTTTCCATATGGCACCAGTCCTTCTTCCACCATTTGCTTTAGTTTCAGTGCCTGTATCATAGAAGGATTGATGTTGAAGTCAAAACAGTCTTGAATAATTGGAAACTTTATGACATATTGTCTAACGTCAGTTTGTCTTCTGGCACTATTTTTTCCACATCTTCTTCCTCATCATCTGGAACTGGCCTGGAAGTGTTGATCTTCATCAAGTTATCTTCTGTTAATTCTGCTTGTGTGGTGTTTATTAGTTCTTGAATTTCTTCTAGATCCATATCTTGAAACCCATTAATCCCCACCATTTCTTTTCCCATAACCACAGGTTCATTCACTATTTCCTTCATTTGGCTTTGTTATAAATCCTGTGAAGTTAAAAAGTCTGTACTTAGTTTTCTCCAGCCGGAATTTATTGTTTCGGCTTGATGGCTTTCACAGTTTTTTCTGTAACAACAATGAAATCTTTCATAGTATAATATTCCATACTTTTATGAAGTTCTGTTTATCAAGGTTCTCTTTCATAACATTGACAATCCTTTCTAGAAGCTACCAAGTGTAATGAGGCTTAAAGTTCTCATGGCCTTTTATCTAGCTAGAGGTTGAATTAGACATGTTGTGGGGGCAAACAGACCACTTAGACACCTCAGTGTTGATCTCATGGGATTCTGGGTGACCAGCAACAATGTCCAATATCAAAAGAAGTTTAAAAGGAACTCCCATATTCACAAGGTACTTCCTGACTTCAGGGACAAAACAACTAATCCAGAAAGAGGTTTCTTCTTATCTAGGCCTTTGTGTTGTACAAACAAAAGACTGTCAGTTGGTTTTCGACTTTTTCCTTCAAGACTCAGAAGTTAGAAGCTGTACAGATAAGGGCAGTCCTGATCATAAACCTTACTGTATTTGCACAAAACAGTAGAATTAGCCTATCCCTTTCTGCCTTAAATCTTGGTGCTCACTTCTCTTTCTTACTAAAAAAAAATGTCATCTGTATAATTTTTTTCCCGTCCAGAATAGGACAACTTCATTTGCATTTAAAAAACGGTTCAGGCAGATTTCCTTTCTCTTCTATAATTTTCTTAGTAACATCTATGAACTTGCCTGCTGCCCTTAGTTAGGCAGAAGCTGCTTCCCTGTTCTCTTGCTTTTTTTTTTTTTTTGGGCCAAAGCTTTTTCTAAGACTATCAATCTTTCTAATCAATCTTATAGTCTTTCTAAGACAGTCATTCTTTGCTGGCATTAAATTCTCCAGATTTAGATACTTCACCTTCCTTTTGCTTTAAATTGTCATATGCTGACTTTGCCTTTTCTCAAAATCCTATTAAAGTCTATAGGTATGCCTTTCTTATGGCAATACTACACCCACATGAAAGCTGTAGTTTCAATATGAGATAAAAATATTTTGCAAAGTACAAAATTTTCACGCCTGCTGGCATAGCTGCAGTGATGGCTTCATGAATTTTCTTTCCTTTTTAACAATAGTCATCATACTGGATTCATTTATTGAAACCACAGCTGCACACCTCAATCTATGGTATGTATAAAGCAATTTAACTTTTTCTTGTAAAGTCATAGCTTTTGTCTGCTTCTTGGGAGCACGTCCAGCATTACTAGTGGCACTTCATGTTGGTCCCTCAGTGTTATTCAGGGTTTTTGATATTGCACTATCCATGATGACAAGTATAGAAGAGCTGACAGATTTTTGTTGTAATGTGTGATGTACTGGAGAGAAAACTGCTCATATAGAGATGATTAACATTACGTGGCATTTTAAATTGATATTTGCAACACTTGAGTTCACTGCAACAGCAACAAGAGATGATTACAACATTACTATAGTAGTACAATAGGTACTCCAGTTAATTTTATGCTGTTATGATTTAATACTGCATACTTACATATGTTTATATTTCTCTCAACTGCAAATACAGCCATGTACAGTCTGTGTTTGTGTGCATAAGCTTTGAACAATTTTAGTCTGTCTTAATATAGATCATGTATATCCTATGATGGTAAATAATAAAATATGCCAGTATCACATTCGTGAAGATATACAAGAATTTACTATCACAAGATATATATTCATGAAATGCCTACCTTTTGAAAAATTATTTTGATGTTTCTAGGCTATGTGGCTCATCATCTTGGCTACATTTTTCAAATTGTCACAAACTTCAAGCATTTTTCCAACATGTGTATTTAAAAATCTGCATATTAGTGGAATTACACAGTTCAAACCTATGTTTTTTAAAGATTAACTGCATGTGGAGGGTTCAGTGATATTCATGATTTCAGGCATCCATGGGAGTTTTGGAATGTATCTCCCACGAATGAAGGGGGACTGCTGTAATCCCATGTTTATTGCAGCATTGCTCACATAGCCAAGATGTGGAAGTAAACTAAATGTTCAGCAATGGATGAATAGGTAAAGAAAATGTAATAAATATATACAATGGAATATCAGTGGAAGCATAAACAACCAAGAATAGCAAAAACAATCCTCAGGAAAAAACATAAAAAGCAGGAGATATCACACTCCCAGACTTGAAACTTTATTATAAAGCTACAATAATCAAAACAGCCTGGTAATGGTACAAGAACAGGAATATAGACCAATGGAATAGAATTGAGATTCCAGATGTAAAACCTCAATTTCTCAACCAACTCATCTTTGACAAAGCCTCCACCACCAACCACTGGAGAGATGAGAACCTATTCAGTAAATGGTGCTGGGAAAACTGACTGACCACATGCCGAAGATTGAAACAGGACCCCTACCTATTCCCATACACAAAAAATCAACTCTAAATGGATCAGAGACCTAAATGTAAAACCTCAAACCATAAGAACCTTAGAAAATGCAGGAGACACTGTTATGGAAATTGGAACTGGCAACCAATTCCTGATCAAAACCCAAAGTGCCATAAGAGATAACATAGACAAGTGGGACCTCAATACACTGACAAGATTCTGCAAAGTCAAAGAAACCTTCAAGAGAGCAGGGAGACAGCCCACAGACTGAGAAAAAATATTTGCCAACTCCATGTATGACAAAGTTTTAACATCTAGGGCCTACAAGGAACTCAAATGTGCTGAAAAGAAAAAAACAAACAGCCCCATTACAAAGTGACCAAAAGATATGAACAGAAACTTCTCAAAAGAAGACATACAAGCAACCAACAGATACATGAAAACATGTTCAGCCTCACTAGTCATCAAGAAGATGTAAATTAAAACTACATTGAGATACCACTTAACTCCAGTCAGAATGGCCATCATCAATCACTCAAAAAATAACAGAGGCTGGAGAGGATGTGGTGAAAAAGGAACACTTCTACACCGTTGGTGGCAGTGCAAACTAGTACAGCCTCTGTGGAAAACAGTGTGGCAATTCCTAAAAGTTCTAAAACTCAACCTTCCATATGATCCTGCAATCCCACTACTGAGAATATACCCAGAAGAACTCAAGTCACTCTATTAAAAAGATACCTGCACATGTATGTTTATTGCAGTATTGGTCACAATAACAAGAACATGAAACCAACCATGCTGCCCATCAAAAGAGGTCTGGATTTTAAAAATGTGGTACATATACACGATGGAATATTACACAGCCATAAAGAAGAACAAAATCATAACTTTTCAGCAACCTGGATGGAATTAGAGTCTATAATATTGAGTGATCTTTCACAGAAACAAAGAGCTGAGTATCACATGTTCTCACTTATAAACGGTCCTTGAACAACTACCGCAATACTATAAGAAAAGAATTGACTGCAACGGGAAACTGCGGAGGGGAGGGGGGCGGGGAGGTGAGACTGACAGTAGTGGAAATCTGCCTGGGGAAGGGGGACATACCTCATCAACAAGGATACCTGCACAGTGAATATTTGTATACCTAACAATGAAATGTAACCCGCAATTTTAAAATAAAAAAAATTTAAAGGTTAAAAAAAAAAAGGAATATCAGTCAGCCTAAATAGAAGAGAACATTCTGCTTTATGTGTCAACATGGAGGAGACTGGAGGATGTTACATTAAGCGAAAAAAGCCAGACACAATAGGATAAATATTGCATGATTCCAACTTTTAAGGTGTGTCTAAAATAGTCAAATTCATAAAGGCAGAGAGTAGAATGGTTGTTACTAGGAGCTAGGGGGAGGAGAAAATAGGTAGTCGCCATTCCAAAGTTTGTTATACTATTCATAAGTTTCAGTTATCCAGTGTGAATGCACTCTAGAGATCTGTTGTACAACATCATGTCTAAAATACACATAAAATGTACAAAAAGGGTAGACCTTAACTTAGAAATTCTTATTACAGTTAAAATAAAATTTTTAAAATGTTATTTAAAAGTTCATTGAATTTATATTAGAACACTGAGAGTTTCAGTTGTAACTAACAAATCTTCAATATCTTAATGTCATTCTGAATTGTTTTATAGCAGGTATCTCACTTGTTTTGAAACAAAATATTGTATAAATCTTGTGTGTTGCTTCAAAATTCAATAAGAAAAAATGTTAATCTTTGTTCCTTCAATTTTTTGAAGTCAGAGAGTATAGTTTATACTAAATAGACATAAAAAAACTACCTTTCCCACTTTTCACCTATGAAAATAATTTTTATTTTTATAGTTATTTATTGTTCACAATCTATGCAATTCTTATTTGAAGATAGCTAGCATTTGCTAAATACTGATTGACTGAATTAATTGCTGACATCTACCTTTCCGTTTCTTTTCAGAATATTTGATGTACACCATGTCTGCTCTTAGTTCTTAAGATCTTGGAGTTCATTTTAATTATGAGATTTCATTTAAGATTAAAAATAAGCCAGATAAGTTATCAAAAACAACACAAATGTGATCTATAAGAACAGCTACATTTACCTCTATCCTTCAAGAGACACACTAGATAATTTTATTATTAATATTTTGATACAAATTATTTAAAGTGACTCATAGAAATATGTACATTTTATGAGACAAGATTAAATAATTTAAGGAGCTAGGAGTGGCAGTAACTTCTAGTGAAAAAAATGAAAGTAAGGGGTCAGGGTACACATAAATATTAATAATATTGGGTTTTATAAAGCTGCTAGAAGTCAGACTAGCAAATCCTTAACTCTGTTAGAGAGGTAAAATGTAATTTTATTACAAACCCCAAATCCTTTTACAATGCTCCTTTGTAATAAAACACCAGAAGATAACATTTTATTAATTGTTAAAAAATCATTAATCTTGGGCATCTCCTTTGCGTTCCCTCCCACTGTGGGAGCTTTTCTGTCCTCTCAATAAGTCTTGCTTTCCCAATTTCCAGCAAAAAAAGTATTAATATTTAAATAAACAATAAACTCACACTACTTGCTAATCTGCCTATCATTGTTTGTATAGAAATGGTGACATGAGACTCTAAACAGATGAAATGGACTTCTATGTACTATTCAGATTTGCAGCTTTAGTGCCTAACATTACTTAGCTAACCTCTATAGATAGCTCAATAAATACTCATTGAATGAATAAATGAGTATAGAAATCAATTAATTAGCAGAGGAATTAAAAAAGAAAGTTATGACTCTGGGGAAGATATCTAAAAACACTATAATAAGGGTATATATTTTTTTAAAATATGCAGACAATTCAAAATCTTAAGATTAGTTTCCATGGATTACTCATTTATTTTGTCTCCTACTCTTGCCTTACAAAAACATAGCAGCTGTCATTTTTAAAACTCCCATTCCATGCCAAGTGTTTTTTCACTTATCTCATTTAGTGTCTTGACTCAGGCTGCCATAACAAAATACCATAGACTGGGTGATTTAGACAACAGGAATTTATTTCTCACAGTTCTGGAGTCTGAAAATATGTCAGGGTGATAGCATGATTGGGTTCCAATGAAGGTTCTCTTCCTGTCTAACAAACGGCTACCATCCTGCTGCAGGCTGCGTAACCTCTTCTGTGTAGGTGTGTATAAGGAACAATGTCTCCTAAATCCTCTTATAAGGGCCCTAATCCCACCGTGAGTGCCCCAAACTCATGACCACATATGACCTTAATTATCTACCAAAGACCCTATCTCCAAATACCATCACACTGCAGATTAGAGGAGTTTTTTTTGTTTTCATTTTTTACTACCGAGATGTGGGACACAAGTCAGGATTACCTGCATAAGTAGGTAATGCATGGGTAAAGTTTGGACCTCCAACTGGCCCTCACTTTCCCTGGACCAGGTACCCTTTGTCACTACATGCCTCCTTCTTTCCTCCCTCCTTTGGCAGTGCCCATTGATTGCCAATCCCTCCATTGTGCTAGTATGATTAATTTTCAGGTCTCACTCTGAGTGAGAATATTCAGTATTCAGTTCTTTGTTTCTGTGATAGGTCACTAAGTATAATGGTCTCCAACTCCATCCAATTTGCTGCAGATTCCGTAATTTTGTTCTTCTTTATGGCTATGTAATACTCCATTTTCTTTATCCAGTCCACTTTTGATGGGCAGTGGGGTTGGTTCCATGTTTTTACTATTGTGAATAGTGCAGCTATAAACATGCGTGTTCTCGTGTTTTTGTTTGTTTTTGTTTTTTGTAGAATGATTTATGCACCTCCACATATATTCCCAGGAGAAGGATTGCTAGATCGTAGGGAAGGTCAATTTTTAGATCTTTTAGGAATAGTCACACTGCTTTCCATAGAAGTTGCACTAACTTTCAATCCTATCAGTAGCGTAGACGCATTCCCTTTTCTCCATACTCTTGCCAGCAACTATTGTTTTTTTATTGATGAGGACCATCTTTACTGGGATTAGGTGGTATCTCATTGTGGTTTTGATTTGCTAAGCATTTTTTCATGTATCTATTGGCTGCTTGTATATCTTCTTTTGAAAAGTGTCTATTCATATCCTTTGCCCACTTTTTGATAGGATTGCTTGTTTTTTTCCTTTTGGCTCATTTGATTCCTTTTGGATCTTGGATGTTAGACCTTTGTCAGATACATAATTAGCAATTATCTTTTTCCATTCTGTGGGTTGTCTTCCCACTCTCTTGATGGTGTCTTTTACTGTGCAAAAGTTTTTCAGTTTGATGAGGTCCCACTTGTCTGTCTTATCTTTTATGGCATTCACCTTTGGGGATTTGATCACGAATTGGTTGCCAACTCCAATAGGCATAACAGTGTTGCTCATGTTTTCTTCTAGAATTCCTTTTTTTTTTTTTTTTGAGTTGGAGTCTCACTCTGTCACTCAGATTGGAGTGCAGTGGCCATTCCCGGCCACTGCAGCCTCAACCTGCTGGGCTCTGGCGATCCTTCTGTCTCAGCCTTTCAAGTAGCTGGAACTACAGGCGCGCACTACCACGCCTGGCTAATTTTTTTTTGATTTATTGTAGAGATGAGGTCTTGCCAAGTTGCCCTAGCGGGTCTCAAACCCATGGACTCAGGCAATCCACTCACCTCAGCCTCCCAAAGCGCTGGGATTACAGGCTGAGCCGATGAGCCCGGCTCTTCTAGAATTCTTACAGTTTGAAATTGGAAGCATTCCCTCTGAGAACAGAACTAGACAAGGATGCCCACTCACATTCCTCCTGTTTAACGTAGTAGTGGAAGTCCTAGTCAAAGTAATCAGGCAAAAGATGGAAATCAGGGTTATCCAAATAGGAAAAGAAGAAATCGAGCTATCTGTTTTTGCAGATGTTATGATCCTGTATCTTGAAAGCCCTAGGGAATCTGTCAAAAGCCTCCTTGCTCTGACAACTGATTTTGGTAAGGACTCAGTGCAAGATCAGTGTGCAAATGCCAGTTGCATTTCTATATACCAGTAACAAGCAGGCAGAGTGTCAAATAAAAAGAACAATTCCATTCACAATAGCCACTAAAAAAATAAAATACCTTGGCATCCACCTAACCAGAGACATGAAAGACCTTTACAATAAGAACTACAGAACATTGCTCAAAGAAATCAAGGATGACACAAACAACTGGAAAAACATTTCATGCTCATGGATTGGAACAATCAATATGTTAAGATGTCCATTCTACCCAAGACAATCTACAAATTCAATACAATACCCATCAAATCACCGGCATCATTTTTCTCAGACCTGGAAACAACAATACAGAAATTCATATATAAACAAAAAAGAATAGAGCAATCCTCAGCAAAAGGAGCAAAACAGGAGGCATCATACTTCTAGACTTTAAAGTTTACCAAAAGCATGCAATAACTAAAACAACCCGATACTGTTACAAGAATAGAACATAAACAATAGAAGAGGACAGAAATGATGGAAGTGAAAGCTCAATCTTTCAACCAACTCATCTTCAACAAAATCACCAATAACAAACACTGGCGAAAGGAGATCATATTTAGCAAGTAGTGCTGGGAAAACTGACTGACCTCATGTGGAAGAATGAAGCAGGATCCCTACCTATTGCCATTTACAAAATTCAACTCTAAATAGATCAATTAACCCAACAGATTGGAGTTTGAATATATAAATTTGGGGGGAGCACAAACATTCAGTCTGCAGCATCTAGTCTTCACTGGACCTGAAAAGTTAAAATGTTATTGAAATAAATGGAAATGAGGTTGGGATTTTATATATTTGCATTTTTTATTTGCTTTGCCAGAATCTAGATTTTCTTAAAAACTGATCAAGCTCAAGCTTGATAAATATTTTAAACCAGAATGTTAATTTATTACTCTAACATTATCTGTCAGGCAGATAATGGTTGAGTTGACTGCTCAGTAAAAATTCTCCTTAGAATGAATAATAAAATAGGAAATTAAATTTTAGTCAATATTGCCAGTTAATTAATTTTAAACGCTTCATTAATTATTTATAAAATTTTCTGCTAGAATTATAAAATAAATAAAAATATTATTCTTTTAATTGTGACTGCATTCAGTATATCATGATCTGTTATATTATTTGAAGTACATAAAGAAAGCACAGCTTCAAGCAGACTTGCATTTAGAAAAGAAGGGGTATTTTAATAGACTTATTCAGATAATTGTGACTATTATTTTTAGTATTGCACTGAAACTCAACAAGAGGTAGTTTCCTAAAGATTTGTTGCAATGTGGAATAAGAAACTACGTCTAATTTTTTGTTAATTGTGAAATTAAAGTTCTTTTTTCTATTTTGTACTTTTAAAAATATTACCTTTAATTGACACATAATAATATTAAGCATGTATGTGGTACAGTGTAATGTGTAGATACAAATATTCAATGTGTACTAATCATTAGTGTTTTATAGTGTTCATTGTGAAGATCTTTCACCTTCTTGGTCAAATTTATTTCTATGTATGTTATTTAGCTATAGTAAATAAGATTGCTTTTTCTGATTTCCTTTTCAAATAGTTTGCTATTGTGTAAAGAACTTCTACTGATATTTTTATGTTGACTTAGTATCCTATAATTCTACTGAATTTATTCTTCAGCTCTGAGAACTTTTTTGGTGAAGTCTTTAGGTTTTTCTAAGATAATGTCTGCAAATGGACAATTTGGCTTCCTCCTTTTCTATGTGGATGTTCTTTATTTCTTTCTCCTTCCTAGTTGCCCTGTCAAAGACTTCCTGTATCATATTGAACAAAAATGATAAAAGTGGGCATCTTTGTCTTGTTCCAATTGTTAGAGAAAAAGTTTTCAACTTTTCCCCATTCAGTACAATGTTAGCTGTGGATGGTTTGTGATATATATTGAGGTACATTCCTTTTATAGCTAATTAGTTGAGAGTTTTTATTATGACTGGGTGCTGAATTTTATTAACTACTTATTATACATCTCTTAAGATGATCATCTGGTCTTTTATCCTTCATTCATTTGATGTGACGTATCACATTTACTAATTTGCAAATGTTCAACAATCATTTCATCCCTGGGATAAATTTCATTTGATTTGGAATTTAATATTTTTGATGTGCTGTTGGATTCAGTCCACTAGTGTTTTGGTGAGAATTTTTGTATCTATATTTATCAAGGATATTGGCCTGTGGATTTATGTTGTTGCTATTGTTATGACTGCATTGTTTTGGTATTGGGTAAGGCTGGAATGGTAGAATAATTTTGGAAGAGTCCCTTTACCTTCAAATTTTGAAATAAATTGAAGTGAATAGGTATTAGTTATACTTTAAACATTTGGTAGAATTCATTAGTCCATCTAGTCCTGGACTGGTCTTTGTTGGAAGACTTTTTATTACTTATTCAATCTCATTACGTGTTGGTCTCTTTCGATTTTCTATTTATTGCTGATTCCATCTTACTAGGTAGTATATGTCTAATAGTTTATCTATATTCTCTAGGTTTCCCAATTTTTTGGTGTATATTTGTTCATAGTAGTCTTCAATGATTTTTGATTTCTGTTGTATTCATTGTAATGTATCCTTTTGCAGTAATAATTTTATTTATTTGACATTCTCCATTTTTTCTTAGTATGGCTAATAGTTTGTCAATTTTGTTTATCTTTTCATAACAACACCTTTTTATTTTGTTAATCATTTTTTTAGTGTCAATTTTGTTTATTTCTGCACTGATGTTTATTATTTTCTTATTCTATAAATTTTGGTTTTGATTTTTTTCCTTGTCTTTATAGTTCACAGTGGTGCAGTTAGGCTGTGTATTTAAAATCTTTTTTTATTTAGGCGTTTATTGCTATAAACTTTCCTCTTAAAATTGCTTTTGTTGTATATCTTAGGTTTTGTATGTTGTGTTTCTATTTTAATTTTTTTCAAAAATTTAAAAAAATTTCCATCTTAACTTCTCCATTAATCTATTCAAGAGCATGTAGTTAAATTTACATGTATTTGTACCATTTTGGTTATTATTTTATTAAATATGTTTTCTATTCCTTTACCCACATCTTCTTCTTTTAGAACTTCCATAATGTGAATACTTGCTTGCTTAATGGTGTCTCATAAATCCTGTAGGCTTCATTCATTTTTAGTCTTACTGTATTATTTCAAGAGATTTGTCTTCAAGCTCAGAATTCTTTCACCTGATCTAGTTTGTCATTGAAGCTCTCTTTTGTAATTTTTATTTCATCCATTGAATTTTTTAGCTTCAAGATTTTTGTTTAGTTCCTTTTTATGATATATTTCTCTTTCTTAATGTTCTCATTCAGATCATTAATAGTTTTTCTAGTTTTTTTTGAACTATCTATCTATATTTTCTGGTATCTCACTGAGTTTTTTAAAGATCAGTATTCTGAACTTTTAAAGGCATTTTATAGATTATAGATTTTATTTTCTTTAAGGTTTGTTACTGGAGAATTATTTTTTTCTTTGGGTACATCATGTTTTTTCTCTTTGACATTCTATGCACAGTGATATTTGTGCATCTGGTGGAACAGTTACTTTTTTCAATTTTATTGAGTAGCTTTTTAATAGGGAAAAACTTTTTCTTATAGATATGTTCTATACCTTCAGTTGTATAGAGTATTTTGGCTTTGCTTCTGGGTAGGTGTGTCAGTGTAATCTCCATGTGATTTCTTCACTGTAATCAACATCAGCAGTCAGTGCCTCAGTGACCCAGATTGTGGGTGTTCATGGAGGCAGTGGTGCAACTTTATTAGGGATGAGGGTTGCTAGGTGGGTTAGTTGTCAGGCTCTGAGAGGATGTGCACTATGCCTGTGCTTAGTGACTCCACTGGCTGTTGGAGAGGGGTTGTTGGTAGTACTACAGGCCTGGGGTCCCAAGAAGCACATGGGGCATGGCATCTCCATCTATTTTGCACTTTGGATTAATCTTTTACCCCTGTATGATCTTGGTCATTGGAAACTATCAGTTGATTGAGCAATCCAGATATTTTTAATGTTGACACATTTTTAATATTGACATATATGGCTTTATGTCTTTCAGTACGCTTTGCTCAAACTGTCAGAGTTTTACTTTTGTCATTTGATTATGGAGGCTGAGAAGTCCCAAGATAAACCGTTTTCAAGCTGGAGACCCAGGAGAGCTGATGGTATTGTTCCAATCTGAGTATGAGTTCAAAGATGTGATGAATTGAGAAAATTATTCTTGAAGAGGGGACTTTTGTACTTGGATGGGCAATGATCTGCAGAAAATTCACTAGTAAAGCTCATTTAAGTCACTGCAGTTTTTTAAACTGGCAATTGAAGTTCATCTGATAGGACAATGTCAACTCTGATCAGTTTCTATATGACTACCATTGTGTGGTTATGAAAAAAATCTTAGCACTTCTACTTATATAACTGAGACCTCCAGTTTTTATATTTTTTTCCTTAGGTTCATTGCAAGAATTAAACAAAATAAAATAACAGCTATCTTACTGTGTTCCAGACAAGATGTCTATCATCTTACATACATACAGCAAATTGTTTGATTGCTGCAAGTTCAATTGTTCCTTTTCTGAACTTATGATGCCTTTCTGTAGGTAGAGTATACTTCCCTATCCTGGTGACAGTGGTTGACTAATGTGATGTGCGTGGATGTGACTCATGTTGTGTCAAAGAGAAACGTTTGCACTGTAGTTCTGTCCTCGAGTTTTCACTCTCTGTCGTGAGAAGACCACAGAAAGCAGCTACCACTTTAACCTGAGTCTTGAACAAAAAGGCATGAGAAACTTAGCAGAGCCCAGAAGATTCATAAATACTTTTTCTTTAAGATAATAAGAAGTTTGGGGTTGTTTGCTGCTATAGAGTTGCTTTGGAGATTGCTGCCACAAAAATTTCTGAAATATGGAACCTTGACTTTGGAACTAGGTAATGGACAGTCAGAAAGCTGTTCCAGATACCACTATGATTATTATTGTTATTCTACAGATGCCACACTATTTAATGATATTTTCTAATCAGTTATTTCATTTATAAGTATAGTATATCACCTTTATCATTTTGTATAATTTCCTTGTTTTTCAGTTGGAGTCTCACTCTGTTGCCCAGAATGGAGTGCGATGGCCGTTCCCGGCCACTGCAGCCTCGGCCTGCTGGGCTCCGGTGATCCTTCTGCCTCAGCCTTCCGAGTAGCCGGAATCCTGACTATCTTTTCTGATGTACATGTTTATATCATTGCAAGTCGTGATTACTTTATTTCTTCATCTCAAATCTATGTTGTTTAATTTCCTGGTCAATTCTCCTAAACAAAAGTAGAGACAATGAACAGTGTTATCTTTTTTCTCACCTAAAATAAATGTATGTAAATTCATTTGATAAAGCATATTTATAGATTTTTGTTAGAGTTTTATCAGTACAAGAAGCTTCTTATCTATTCCTAGTTTTCTGATTTTTAAATCATTTTTATAAGCCTTGATTGGGTCATTAGACAGTATTATTCTAAATATTATTGTAACAATGCCATTAAATGTAGGAAACAAAACTAACAGGAAGGTGAAAAGAGCTAGTGTGTGAAGGAGGAGTGGAAGGAAGGTCAAAGAAAGAGTCACTAATTATTTCAATCTGAACCATGAAACAAGCAACTCTCCCAAATTTGCCAGAAAATTGCTGCAATTGTCATATTTCTGGGAAATGCCAAGGTCTTGGTCTTGGTCTGCTGCAGCCAAGCAGAAAGTTGTGGAGAAATCTGTGAAAGCGTTTGGCTGTCACAACTGCCTTAGATAAAAATCTTTTCTCCAGTCCACTTTCCCAATATTGTGTAAGGTCCTTTCATTGGCAGGCTCTAACCTGAAACTATAAAAGAAAGAAAATTCTGTAAAATAAAGTTTCTGGCATTTGCAATTCAGAGTAGACCATAGAAAAAGTTGAGTAGAGTAAGATAAAGTTGACAATTGATAATCTAGCCCAATGCAGATTTTTTTCTATACATATCGAGAGAGGATTTTTTAGACTTTTTTCTTTTTCTCACTCAGTATGGTGAACCACACTAGTATATATTTCTGATGGACAACTTCTTGGATTCCTAGAATACAACCTATTTTGTCTTAATGTACTATTTAAAAATACACTTGTCTAAAAAAATTTCTAAATAAACCATTAAGCATGTTTATCACAAAAAGATACTCTTTGTAAGACATCTAAGAGGATGGTCTACTAAGAAATTGATTTTAAAAGAAAGTTATGTAACTGGGAAGTAAGGCTAAATTAACCACTTAGTAATTATCACTGATGATATTAATGATGACTATAATGTATGCTGTGTAAATTTGCATTTAAAATTCCAGTTTCCATTTATTGATAAATATTCATATTTATTTAATAAAATACTACTTTATGGTATTTATTATTTATCAGCTACTGGGTGACTTACAAATATTAATTCATTTAATACTAATGATGATACTTGGAAGTAGGCAACACTATTACCCAATTTTACAGATACAAAAACAGAAATAGAGAATTAATTGATTTTCCCAAGGTCATAAATTGATCAACTGTAGAGCTGTGTTTATACCCAGGCAGTTTGTTTCAAGTAGCACTGTTAGCTGCTATGTTATTCTATTTCAATGTCAAAATTTGATGAAGGGAGAATGGAGAGAGACTAGAAGGAGGTAAAGACATGTCCAAGTTTTTGTCTTACTCAAGGGAAAAAATATAGAACATTAGGCATTGTTCTTTTGCTCAATAATCAGATGTTTGTATTTATGACATGATTAAAATTGACCACCTCACAGCTGTTTAAATTCACAAATTATATTATTTATCTACCAACATAAACTGATTTGCTGTCATTATACTCCACATTTTGAGCTTATACAAAAATAACGGGTTCATCATGGGCTATATGATTACTCCTGATCTAGTGAACTGTGATAAGTGAGAGAGTGGCATGAATATAAACATGTTTGATAATGATCAACCTTTATTGTTAAACTGTTTTTCAGTGGAAGGGAGGGAAATAGAAGGAAAAGAAAAACAATTCTAGAAAAGAAGCATAATCTTTTCTTTAGTGTAAAAAGAAAACTTCAGAAAATTTTATCTTTCTAGAACTGGGGTAATTGGGCCTCTACTTCTGTGGAGTACCTTTTGTGGAAAGATATGCGCCAGAAAACCTCATAAGTGCTCTTTGCATCTTTTTCTAAGACAATTTTAAATCAACATAATTTTAGCCGAGCTCGGTGGCTCAGCCTGTAATCCCGCGCCTTTGGGAAGCTGAGGTGAGTGGATTTCCTGAGCCCGCGGGTTCGAGACCCGCCTGGGCAGCGAGACCTCATCTCTACAATAAATCAAAAAATCAGCCGGGCGTGGTAGCGCATGCCTGTAATTCCGGTTACTTGGAAGGCTGAGGCGGAAGGATCACCGGAGCCCAGCAGGTCGAGACTGCGGTGGCCTGGAGCGGCCACTGCACTCCAGTCTGGGTGACAGAGTGAGACTCCAATTCAAAAAAAAATAAAATAAAATAAAGAAAAAATAAATCAACATAATTTTACTAACAATATTTTTATTTTTAATAGAACTTCTCTTAACTGACACCTGTCATTCTCTCATACTTATATGCCAACAATAGCAAATTTATTAAGAAATTTGAGGAATAACTATATACAGTTACCTCTTTTTTCCTCAGGAAAACACTGAACTCAGCTATTTTTTGATTTTTTTTTCCAGTTTGTTGAAAATATGCCTTAACATAGAGTCA
Organism: Carlito syrichta; assembly: GCF_000164805.1. Taxonomy (NCBI): domain Eukaryota; kingdom Metazoa; phylum Chordata; class Mammalia; order Primates; family Tarsiidae; genus Carlito; species Carlito syrichta. The sequence goes on from NW_007082661.1 coordinate 129,267, forward strand.
TCTTATAACATTTACTCTGTGGAGCACTCCATCTATCAGCAATAAGAAAAGGATAACAAAGTGATGGGAAGTATGACAATCACATATAGCAAATACCTACCGAACATTTTTATTAAGCAAACCTAGCAAAAATATCAAGATATGGCAATATTTCTATGATTGGAAGAAAATCTCAGGGACATTTCAAAAAAGTTGAATATACAAAAACTGATAAAATCTAAGTGTAACTGTGGTAGCTCTAGAAATAGAATTTTCCACCTGCTTACTTTATCTTCCCTATTGTATTTCTCCTAGTCCTGAGAATTTCCTTCTACCTTCAAAAATTTGTCTAATGTCACCATATTGACTTATCTATCTTATAGATAAATGACTTGAACATAAACCAATAGACTTTTAGAATGGGTGGGGATTATAGTAGGGTAATGTAAAGGGAGAGCAGCATAAATGGGGAGCATTGGAGTCACTTTGAGGTGTCACAAGTTCAGTTGGTTTAAAGGATAACTATCTAAGATCCACTGATATCTCTCTTATGTAATAAAGTCAATCAATGTGAAGAAAATAGCATCTTAGAATCATGGTCAAATCAGAAGCTATTGCTGTGCTCTGTTTTTCCATGTAGCTTCATGACATAGAAAAATGAAGTCACAAAAGACTGAGCAGTGTGGAGAGTGATTCTACATTTTCCCAAGAGAAAAAAAAAAAGTTTTGATGCTACTGTGCAGAATGAGATTTAGGGAAAAGAAAAATGAGTAGCTCCTTGATTCTTGCTACTCCAGGGTTCCTAGTAAGTCAATTCTGTACATTAAAATCTGCTATAAGCCTGATTTCCAGTTCTGATTTCTTAGCAATAGGTTCAGCAGTGTATAAGAGTGATTAACATGGTAGGACAAAATAGGGGATTTTTTTTTCTTTCATACAACTAGAAGTTTGCCAGTTAGTAATTCAGGGCTAGTACGTTAGAATCACAGTCTCATCAGTGTCTTAGGATTACTCTGCCTCATGGTTGCAAGATGGCTCTTCCCCAATTTCTCAACATCACAAGTTTTTCAGGAGAAGAAAGGAGAGCTTGATCCAGTGAAGTATGTGCCTATTTTGCAGAAGGTGCCTAGAAGTCCCACATCATTGCTTCCTCTTTTATTGTTAGACTGTGCCAAAAGTGATTTTTATCTACCAAAAAAAAATGGAGTTTTTAACCTAAAAAAACTACTTTTGGAAAAATTGTTTTAATAAAAACAATATTTATTGGTAGAGAATAAAGGGAGATTGAACTCATGATAGTCAATTAAGCACAATGCTCTATGCAGTTTATACATCACTATTTGGCAGGGGCAATAATAGTATCATATATTATTGTTGCTTGGCCAAATATTATGATTCTCCTACAAGTCACAGGATAGTACTACTCAACCTTCTTGCAGCTAGGTGGTGCCATGCTTGTTTTAACCAGTAATATTGAGATAAGCAATATGTGTCATTTTGGGGGGGAAAACTAAGCAGTGGTGTGCAATTTTCAACTTTGATACAAAATTTGTAATGTTCCAAATGGAAGCTGCTTTGCCAGCCTGAGAACCTCTGAGTGATCACCTCTGAGTGATTACAATAAGAAAAGCTACTTTGTTAATCATAACAGTCATGAACGTTGCCATTTTTGTATGATGTCAAGCCAGAGAGTCCCGTTCCTTTTTACTACCACATTAGTCTACCATGACCATTACCTTCTAGCACTAGACTGTATAAAATATATGGTTATTTCTTTTTCTTTCTCATGCGTTTACATCATTTGCTCCTTTTATGTCTCTTCTCTCTTTCTCTTCCTTCATTAGCCAAGCCTCCCCTCATCCTAATCCCTTTATCACTTTCCAAGTGAGTAGCATGTGTGAATGTCCTTCAGCTCCAATATTGACACTGAGGTCAAAAGAGTAACTTCCTGTGGAATAAGATCGCATAACTTACTATGGCTTTATGTTGCTCTACTTAAGCATATTCTAAAACAATAAGTTTTGACCAGCCAAGTGCTCTGTCCAGCGTCTGATATTGTCTGTGTTCTTTCCAACTTGTGGCTAAGACTGAAGTCTGGTATAAAATAAAATCTCTATTAGGTAATTATTTTACTTGATTAAACTTGATGACAGCTTAGCAAGTATATAATGATTTAAATTTAATTTTTTGCTGTACCAGCCCAAGAATTCAGTGGATAAATAGGAAACTGAATGCCACGTTACAAGATTAAATAAAAATGACATAAAAGAGGATATACTGTATCTTGAAGCTTCACACATTCTATTTAGAGTATGCTTAATTGACAATATAGCGCCATATTTAGATGTCATGATTATGGTGTGTTTTTAAAGACAAATAATAGCTTCCATTACTCAGAAAGTTTTAAGATGATTATATCTTACAGAGATGATAGAAATTATGTCTTGCTTTAGAGGCAAGTTATTGTGTAATAATTAGGTCAGGATGACCAGAATTATAAAAATTATATTAAGTGCACAGTCAGAGTAAAGAATGTGCAAGAATTTTTGAATTCATAACTCATCTTTTAGAAGTTGATTGAGTTAACTCAAGAGAGACTTGGCATGAAGATTGGGAGTTAAAAATTGTATTGTTTCCCCTCTCAAAAGGTTTAGAATCCTATTTAATGAGACATTCTTTCATTTTAGCCTTTTTTTTCATGAATATTCAGGGAGTTGCATTCATTTAGTCAAGGTAAAATAACACGTCTAAAATATGAGTTAATTATCTCTAGCAAAAATATGAATAATTTTGTTAGAAGCAACTAGAAATTTTACCATTTGTAATGAGTACAAGCTGTTTGTGTTTGCTTGTTTAACAGGCTGGAGGATGCTCCTTCTGTGGTGGTCAATTCCTGTGCTCTATTCAATTTATCATAAATTTTGTACTGTTGGATTTGATTTGCTAATATTTTAAATGATTTTAAAAATCTATTTGCATAAAACATATTGGTCTGTAAAATTCTTTTGTTTTTATAGAATTCTTTTTTTTTCCTATTCTAATTTTTACTTAAAGTTGAGGGGTACAATTCAGGGTTAGGTATACAAATATCCACCGTGCAGGTGCTCTTATCAGTGAGGTGTGCCCCCCTTCCCCAGGTAGATATCGACTACTGTCAATCCCGCCTCCCCACCCCCTCACCCCCCTCCCCTCAGTTTCCCGCCACTTTCAATCCTTTTCTTATAGTAATGTGGTAGGTGTTCAAGTTCCACTTATGAGTGAGAACATTAGTATTAGTATTATATTGACCTTATAAAACAAATTGGTCATTTATTCCATCTCTGCAAATTGTTTGTGGAAGATTAGTGCTAGTTCCTCCTTGGATATGTAATTCACCAATGAAACATTCTTGGCCTGGATTCTTATCAGAGACTTTTGGTAAAACACATTTAATTTCTATAATGGATATAGAGCAGTTTCTTCCTCTGTTAATTTGATTAGTTCAAAAATTTGTCCTTTTTTCCTAAATTGTCAAATTTGTTAGCATAAAATTGTTGATATGAGCCAGGCTCAGTGGCTCAGCCTGTAATCCCGTGCCTTGGGAGGCTGAGGTGAGTGAATTGCCTGAGCCCGTGGGTTCAAGACCCACCGGGGCAACTTGGTGAGACCTCATCTCTACAATAAATCAAAAAATTAGACGGGTGTGGTAGTGCGCACCTGTAGTTCCAGCTACTTGGAAGGTCGAGGCGGAAGGATCGCCGGAGCCCAGTAGGTCGAGGCTACGGTGGCCAGGAGCGGTGGCCTCTGGGTGACAGAGTAAGACTCCAACTCAAAAAAAAAAAAAATTGTTGATATGTTTTTGTATTATACTTTAATATCTTTGTTTATAATGGCATCGTCATAAGACATACTAAATACTTACTGTTTAAAACTCTTTAACCTTCAAAATATTGGTACTTTGCAGGGTATGATATTTACATAATCCTCTTTTTTTCTCATTTTATGAGCTATCTGAAAGAGTTCTTCTCTACTTCCATAATTTCTGAGAGTAAGGCCCAAATACTAGTATGCCCAACATCTCCTCTAATGGTACAACTGTGCAAATGTAGTTGACTACTTTAAATACTCTAGATTATAAATTCAAACCTGAATCTATATATTCTTTTAAGACTTTCAAGTAAGTTTTATTCTCAACTGCCAATTGGAATATTTGTCTTCATCTCTAAGGCTTTATCTTCCCTCTCTATTTTTTTTCTTTTTGGACTAACCTAGTCAATGTAAATTTGCATTTCAAATGCCCCATTTTTAGGGTAGAGAACAAAAACTTTTGAAAAACTCATTCACTCTAAGTTAGATATGCATTCCTGTCATTCCAAAGAATTTCCTTGTGTTTCTTTGCATTTATTTGCCCTGCATGTATGATGTCAAATTGGTAAAACAAATATAAGGAATTGAAAAACAGGAAGAGTTGAGACTGTGCTCAGAAGAGTCAAGGAAATAAAAACCAAACTTCAACACCTCTTATGTACTTTCTGCTATTCTTGGTCTTTCTCCTATTATAATCTACCAGGATGCTTCTAGGAGCAGATCTGTCTTGCAAACAAAGTCTAAGGGTATGGAGGAGAATATTTAAAAAGATCTAAGGATATTACATTAGTAGTAGGGCCAAATAAATCTTAGACTAAGGATTGCTCCATTCATTGAACTATCCTGATAAAGAGCTGGACAAGATTTGGAAAGCTCTGATTTATTAAAGTAACTTAATTAACTTAGCAGTATCACAGTACAAAATCCAACAATAAAGTATACAAAAATCTAGCACCAAACATCATAGAATTCAAAATAGTATTCAATTAAAAACCTTGCTAAGCATGCAAATACATAGAAAATTAGGATTCACGTTGGGAGAAAATTTAATTATTAAAAAAAGTTATAGAAATGACAGCTCTGGGGAAATTAGCATACATTTAAATTAGTGCAACTGTTTTAAATATGCCATCTATGTTAAAAAAAAAAAGGTAGAGAAATCATGACTATAATGAGATAAATGTAAAAAAGATTTCAAACCTAAAATAAAAAATACAGTATCTGAAATGAAAAATACAACTCCATGTGATTATCAGCAAATTAGACATTGCAGAACAAAAGCCAATAATGTGAATACATAGCTATAAAAATGATTCCCCAAAATAATACCAAAAGTTGATGAGGATATGGAGCAACAAGAACTCTCACTCATTGCTGGTGAAAATCCAAAATAGTTCAACCATTTTGGAAAACAATTTTGAAGTTTCTTACAAAACTAAGCATACTCTTACCATACAACCTAGCAATCATTCTTCTTGGTATTGATTCCAGGGAGCAAAAATTTACATTCATACAAAAACCCGCAGACAGATGGTTATAGCAACCTTATTCATCATTGCCAAAAGTTGAAAGCAATTACAAGATGTCCGATAGAGGAGCTAGCTAGAGAACAGCTAGGTAGACAGACATGGTTGGTCCCCCAGTAACATGGTAATGGACTTCCTGCAGGCCTCTTGGACTGAAACACTCACATAGGTAAACAAGCTCCCTACAAGCCCCTCAGGTTAGAGCAAAAACACTCACTGCAGAGAAAGGAAAACAGACCAATCAGCTCACTGCTAAGTGCTGACCAATCAGTACACCACTAGGTCCCTACCTCCAACTGATTGGTTCTTAGTACTGATTTATTAGCACATCTAGTGCCAACCAATCAACTCACAGCTGGTGCTAGCCAATCAGCTTGATCTTAGGACTATACAAGCACCAGGTTCTGGCTCCAGATCAGCAACCCCTTAAGCTCCCCTTCCACTGTGGGAGCTTTCCAGTCTTCTCAATAAATCCTTCTTTCTCACCTTCCAGCTGTTAGTGGCCCTCATTCCTCCTGGGTTGCAGACAAGAACCCGGATCTGAACAGCTGCTGAAGATCACTGGAGCTGAAGAGCTTCACATTTGGGAGACTGGCTTGCCAGCCAATAGAGCCAGCTAAACCAGGAAGGCTGCAGGCAGAAAGCAAAACTTTGGAGCTGTGACACTTCTTGGAGGCTGGCTTGCCAGCCCCCCAAACCAGCAACACTCTCAGGGTTTGACTTGCCAGTCTAGCAGAGCCAACAGCCAACACTCTTGGAGCTTGTCTTGCCAGCCCATTGAGCTGACGCTCTTTGGGGGCTCCACTTGCTGATCCATTGAGTTGACACTCTTGCAGCCTAGCTGACCATAGAAAAATCCTTATCAATTTCCAAAACTTGGAAGCTATTACAAGATGTCCTTCAGTGGGTGAATGGATAAATAAACTGTGGTAATCCATACCGTAGAATATTATTAGTAATATTATTTGTCTATCAAGCCATGAAAAGACAAGAAGGAAATTTAAATACATATTACTAAGTGAAGGAAGTCAATCTGAAATAAGTACATGCTGTGTGAATCTAACTATATAACCTCCTCAAAATGGCAAAACTATGATGATTAAAAAATCAGTGGATGATGAGGTTAAGGAGTGTTAAATAGAAGAAACACTGAAGATTTTTAGGGCAGTGAAAATACGCTATAAGATACCATAATGACAGTGACACTTCATTAAATATTTGTCTTAACTCACAGGATGCATAACACCAAGAGTGAACCCTAATGCAAACCATGAACTCTGAGTAATGGTTTTGTGTCAGTATAAGTATGTAAATCGTAACAAATGTACTACTCTAGCCGGGAATGTAGATAGGGCAAAAGCTGTGTATGTGTGGGGGCAGGTGGTACATGAGAAATCCTTATATTTCCCTTTCAATTTTGCTACAAACCCGAAACTTCTCTGAAATAATTCTTTTTTTAAAAAAAATCAGTAAAAAAAATCATCTTGACCTATGACAAAGCATATGCAACTGTTTATTAAGCAGGAATTTGAATTATTAGTTGTGATTGAAGTTACACTTGCCTATTGACTTTAATGGAAAATCATAACCAAAGCTAATTTTCAATTTCTAAGGTTACTACAACTTAAGGATGTTTCTGGGAAATAATGATTTATTTTGTCATCATTCTGAAAATTTTGACTTTTTATCTTGTTATATACTCATGCATTTCAGAGATGTTTGTTTTCTGTAGTAGAAAGATAAATTTTCTAGCACAGAGGTTAAATGTTTCTCTTTTGAGCTGATTCTTGTTCATAATTTTAATTTTATAATTAATTACTTTCTCACACTTATATATGAATCATAATCATCCAGTGATGGAAAAATTCCAGATTATTAAAAGGAAAAATGAGTATTTAGAATCAGAAAAAAGATATTCCACTTATTGGGCAAAAAATTTATGACTATACATTGCTTTAGTTAAACATTTTATTTGAGTTACTTTTAAATTCACATGCAATTGTAAAAAATAATACAGAGAAATTTGGATATCCTTCAGTTTCCCCCAAGGATAGCATCTTGTATAACTATAGTACAGAATCAACACCAGGAAATTGACCTTGATATGTACATCATCTTTATTCAGTTTTGCATGCACTCATTTGTGTGCCTAGTTCTATTCAATTTTATCACAGGTGTAGATTTGCTTAACAACTACCATAGTCAAAATATGTAATAGTCCTATCAGGAATCCCATGATAGTCGCACACTCTTCCATCTCTTCCCTTTCTCCCTTTCCTAATTTCTAGGAGCAACTAACATGTTTTCTATCTCTTTAATCTTGTCATTTCAAGAATGTTTTCCAAATGAAATTACACAGTATGCATAAACTTTTGCGAGTGGCTGTTTTTGGTCAGCATAATTCCCTTGAGACCCATTCAAGTAGTTATATGTGCCCCTAGTTTGTTCTTTTTTATTGTTGAGTAGTAGTCCATGTTATGAATGATTTTTAATAATTCATTCATTGAAATACATCTAGGTTATTAACAGTTTGGGGCTACTATGGATAAAGCTGCTATGAGCATGTGTACATGGTTTTGTGTGGACATTAATTTTTATTTCTCTGGGATAAATGTCCAAGAGTGAAATTGTTTGATCATGTGGTACGTAGGTACAGGTTTCGTTTTCTAAGACACTATCAAACTATTTACTAGAGTGGCTGTATTACTTTACATTCCCATCAACAGTACATAAGTGATCTAGTTTCATTACATTCTCACCATCATCTGGCATTATCACTATTTTTTATTTGTGCCATTTTGATAGGCATGTAGGGCTGCCTACTAATTGTGATTTTTAAAATTGCATTTCCTTAATGACTAATAATGTTGAACATCTTTACGTGTGCTTGTTTGCCACTTTTATACTCTCTTCAGAGAAATACATACATATATATGTCTTTCGACCATTTTCTAAGTGAAGCACTGTTTTTTTTTTCTCATTGGATATATATATATATTCTAGATGTAAGACTTTTGTTAGATTTGTGGTTTGCAAATATTTTCACCCAATTTGTAGCTTTTCTTTATCCTTCTGTCAGGATCTTTCACAAAGCATAAATTATTATTTTTTTTCTTTTTTTTAAATTTTGAGGAGATCCACTTTATTAGCTTTTCATTTTATGAATGATTTTTTGATGTCAAGGCTGAGGGCTCTTCTCTTAGCCCTAAACCTCAAGATTGTCACCCCCATATATATTTTTTAAATTGTATAGCTTTACATTGAAGTCCATAATTTGAGTTAACTGCTGTAGAGAGTATGAAGTTTAGACAGAGGAAGGAGGAATTTGCCCTTTTTGCTTTCTGTCATCCGCTTGAGCTGGGACATCAATCTTCTCTTGCCCTTGGACTGGGATTTACACCACTGACTTCCCTAGTCTTTGGACTTGGACTGACTTCCCTAGCCCTTTGGACTTGGACTGGAATTACACCCCTGATTTTCTGGGTCTCCAGCTTGCAGAAAGCAGATTATGATACTTCTCAGCCTCCATAATCACATGGACCAATTTCTCATAATAAATCTCTTCATATGTTCACATGTATTTTATTGGTTATCAGCAATGTATGGATACATACAAGGGAGGACTCCCCAAATCCCAGAATTTATTTGTTTAAAAAATGTATATTTTTTTCTCACATGTTCAAACCTCAATCAGATTCAAAGTACTCTCCATTTGATGTCATACATCCATCAAGATGTTTTTTCCATTGCTCAAAACAGCTTCTGAGCTCATCAATTTTGATGCCTTTTAGTGTTTCTGCTGTTTTTTTGTTTGTTTGTTTGTTTCATTTCTTCGACATCAGCAAAATGTTTCCCTTTGAGAACTTTTTTTCATCTGGGGAAACAATAACAACAAAAAGTTACTCTGGACAAGATCAGCTGAATAGGGAGAGTGGGGCACAGAGTCATGCTGTTTTTGGTAAAAAAAAAAAAAAAATTGCTGAACATTCAGCACAGTGTGGGTAGGTGCACTCGTAAATTATCCATCATGAAATGGGAAACCGTGTTGAAAGAATCTAAAACACAAATTCACTGAAGCTGAATGCAGTTTTTCACAGCAATGTTAACTGGTACACTGACTGATGAGTTCCTGGACCACTTCCCCTAGTGGGGAAGCTTGTATTATAAGGGACCTGCCCTCCAAAAAGAATTCCGGATTTTTTGGATCTCCCCTCATATTATTGGTTTTATTTCTCCAGAGAACTCTAATACAGGGGGAGACTGACCCTTAGCAACAGAAAGTATAAATTCAGCTGCCATAACACCCTCCTCCCCTTCATGTGAAGATTTCAGCCTGGAAAGAGATTGACTATTTCCATTAGAATCAAAAAGCTCAATAGAACTTTGCATACTTTCCCACTGAAGATTAGACACTGGCCACAGTCACTCATCCTCTTTTTGTTTAGTTTCTATATATATATATAATATATATTTATATATATATATATATGTATATATATATATATTTATATATATTATATATATATATACATATATATATTTTGTTATTCATTGAGTTATTCATTTTTTCAAGTTCCAGTATATGTGTGAATTAAACTTGTCTTTTGTACTCTTAATATGTCTATTAGTTAAATCTCAGGCTCCAACCACTTGAACCTAAATTGGCAGAAAATTTTTCCCTCCTACAATCTTAATCACCTCTTTAAAGACTGAATCTCTAAATACAATAACACTCTGAGGTACTGAGTTAGAATTGTAATGTATGCATTTGAAGGATACCATTTAGATCATAACCCTAAGCAACTAATGTCTTCAAATCACCCCTTCTCTCTTAGGCAAAGCTTATGGGTCTCACCTATTTTCTCAGTAAGTCTCAAATATTTATGTCAAGAGTTCCTTGAAGGACCTAACCTGCTTGTCCACCGAGAATGTCCAAATATGTCTGAATCCTAGTGGTAATGGTCAGCAGAATTAAAATTCAACCTGGGATATCTTCTGTGCTCTGTAAACTACCTAATATAAAACAAGTGTACAAAATGTGGAGTTGAGAAAACTATTTCTTAATGGTCAATAATTTAGAGCAACATTCTCATTTTGCTTCAGGTATCCAGATGGAGAGATACCCAAATGACAAGTCTTTGTGATCACCTTGGGCTCTGAACTTCAGCTGATGGACAACTGAAGAAAAATAGAACATCCCACAGCTAGGTGTTAAAAGAGGACTGTGACATTTCAAACAGCTGAAACCAGATTAAAAATTAATTAATTCATGTTCTTCAAGGAGTAACAGTTCTAGAAGTCTTGATCCCAGTTACCTCACTGCTGATGGGATTTCGAATCGCAAAAGCTTTGATAGATTCCCCTACAGACTGTTCTTTAATAAGTCCGTTTCTTGTTCGGGCTTCCTCCCTTGCTGGGCTGATGCAGTCAGGTGTATTCCTTGGCATCTGCTAATTAGTCACCATTTAAATCAACCCTTTGGGGAACCATTTATGATGGCTCACAGCAGTTTTGAGTATTATGTGCTTTTCATGTAGATGCATTTCTTAGATGAAAAAAGATCTCAAATTAGTACTGATTAGATTGATTTATTTTAAGCACATTAATTTTGTCATTTCTTTTATGAGCCAGTATTTTTCAATTCTCACATTTATTATAAAAACCTAGAAGCTGTACCCAGGCATCTCCTCAGCCTTACACCACCCCCATTGGTTGCTGTGCCATGTGAAGTCAGAAAATATTTTCCCATTTCCTAATAGCACTTAACTATGCTATCTATGCTGTTGGCAGTGAAAATATTTTTTATAATAATGAGAAAGTACAAAAAAAAATTTTCATTAACACAATTCTTTATATAGTCATGAATTAATTTATTTTAGGCCTTTGTCCAACTTGGCTCTATGCTAATAAGCACAGACTATTTAAGTTAGTCTTCCTTAATAAGTCTATTACACTTGTTAGAACTCTAATATAGAGTGTCCAATGCTATATTATAGATATCTGTTAATTTGTCTCTCTCCATATATAATAGAAAAGCACTTAAGTTTGGAAAGAAATTACTATAAGAATATGATGTAAGGTACATAATGAGCTTCTATATTATAAATCTTTGGATGTTGTTTAGAATATTTGTAGGTTTGCATATATTTATATAAGAAATAGACTCAGGTTCATTTCTTTTTGTATCCTTGTGTTTATGCTTGGCAAAGGTACATGATAGTCATATATAACCTTATTTATCTAAAAAAGAACAAAACAAAACATACAAAATAATTTGTCCTCACACATGAGGAAAAAACCAGTGCAAAACACCCGCAATCCCCAAAGCTTAATGAATCATCACCTGCATAGGATCTGTCAGATCCCATGTAATAGAAACCATTCAGAATAGCCCGTCTATGATGACAGACATATAATTTAGGCTATAGGTGACAAAAACAGCCAAGGAAAGTCACAGGAAGATGGAAGCACAGATTACCCAGGTGACAAAAAATAGTGCAGGACATAAAAGCCGAGTTGGCCCATGTAATAAAGGTTCAATCTGAATGCTTGGAAATGAAGAATTCTTTCCTGGAATTTCCAAGCACAATGACAAGCCTGAACAATAGAATCAGCCAGGCAGAGGAAAGTATCTCGGAATCTGAGGATCAAATTATTGAACTAATATGGTCCACCAAAAACAAGGAGGAAAGGCTCAAGAAAAATGAGGCAAGCCTATGAGAGGCTGGATTATGTAAAGAGAGTAAATTTATAACTAATTGGCATCCCTAACAGAGAATGGCAAACAGAGAACACCCTGGAACAAGCCTCCCAATCTAAGCTTCATTAATGAAGGATAATTAAAATCCTTCTCAGCTATCCAATCTCTAAGAGAATATGCCATCTCCATACCAGCCCTTCAGGAGATGTTTAAGAACGTACTAAGCATAGAAATGAAAAAAAGCATTACCCAATGCAAAAGCAAGATATACAAGAAATGTTCCCAATCTTGCTAGAGAAGTGACCATGCAGATACAAGAGATCTAGAGAACTTCTGTGAGGTATTACATGGGAAGACCATCCCAAAGACATATAATAATTCATCTTCACAAGGTGAGAATGAAATAAAAAAATCCTAAAGACACTTACAGAGAAGGAACAAACTACCTACCAAGGAAGACCCATCAAATTTATATCAGATTTCTCAAAAGAAACCCTACAATCCAGAAGGGACTAGGGTCCCATTTTTAATATTCTTTTAAAAAAGCTATTTCAGTCAATAATTTCCTACCCTCCCAAGCTAAGCTTCAGTCATGAAGGATAATTAAAATCCTTCTCAGATATCCAGTCTCTAAGAGAATATGCCACCTCCATACCATCCCTTTAGGAAATGTTTAAGAAAGTACTAAGCTTAGAAATAAAAAAAGACTTCACCCAATGCAAAAGCACAGGCAAGCTCAGAGTTAACATACCATACAAATCAACCACAAAACCTAAAAAGCAAAGAAGCCTCTTAATATTACAGGAATATGACAGTAACAAACCCCCACATATAAATAATTAAATGTGAATGAACTGAATGTGCCACTAGAGTGAAAAATTGGATAAAGAATCATTATTCATCCTTCTGCTGCCTTCAAGAAATTCATTTTAAATGACACCTGCAGGTTCAAGGTAAAGGGTTAGGGAAAGATCTTCCAAGCAAATGGAAGACAAAAAAGAACAGAAGTAGCTATTCTTATATCAGACAAAACAGACTTTAAACCAATAAAAGTTAAAAAGGACACTACATAATAATAAAAGGCTCAAAAAACTGGGAAGAAATATCAATCTTGATTACATATGCATCCAACATAGGAGAATCAAGATTTATAAAACAATTGTAAATTAAAATAGGAGAGGACATAGACAACCATACAATTATAGTCAGAGACTGTAATATTCTGTTAACAGTCTTAGTTCATTGAGATGAAAAATTAACAAGGAAATCTAGAAACTTAAGTCAATACTTGACCTAACTGGATCTTATAAACACCAAAGAACACTATACCCAACAACCACAAAATATACCCCCAAATCAACCACATACTTGGGCACAAATCAAGCATGAAAAAATTTCAAAAGGTCAAAAGCTTACCAAGCATCTTCTCAGACCACAGTGAAATAAAAATAAATATAGTTACATCAAGAAAATTCCACAACACACAAAAACATGAAAATTAAACAACACGCTTCTTTCTAGATGACTTTTGGGTTAATACAGAAATTGAGGCAAACATTAAAAGATTCCTGGAAACAAAAACAATGACATAACACTCTAAAACCTCTGGGATACCATAAAAGTGATGCTGAGAGGGAAGTTTATAATATTGCACGCACCTATCATGAAAATAGGGGATCTCAAGTATAACAGCCTAATGTTACACCTAAGGGACCTGAACAGTCAAGTAAATTCAATCTTAGAATGAGTAGAAAAATTAAAATTATTAAAATAAAGGCACAGTTGAATGAAATATAAAATCATAGAAAGGATCAATGAAACAAAACGCAGATTCTTCGAAAGAATAAATAAGATTGGCAGACCACTGGTCAGGTTGACTAAATAAATAAATAGAGACAGAAAGAGAGAGAGAGAAAAAGTTTGAATAAACATATAATTAGAAAGAAAAAAGGTAATATAACAACTGACCCTGAAGAAATTAAAAAGATTATCAGAGATTACACAAACATCTGAATGCAAACAAACTAGAAAATCTAGAGGAAATTGAGAAATTTCTGGTATTACATAACCTCCCAAGATTGAAACAGGAGAAATTGAAACCATAAACAACTCAATAATAATTCAAGAAATTGACTAAGTAATTAAAAAAAATAAAACTCCTTATGAAAAAAAGTCCTGGGCCATATGGTTAATCAGCTGAATTCTACAAGATGTACAAGTAAGAGCTGTTACAAATCCTACTGAAAGTATTCCAGGCAATTGAGAAGAAAGGAATTCTCCCTAGCTCATTCCATGAAGCCAATATTACCTTGATACTCAAAAATGTCAAAGACCCAAAGGGAAAGAAAACTACAGGACAACTTTCATGATGAACATCGATGCAAAAATTCTCAACAAGATTCTAGCAAATCACATCTAACAGCACATTTCAAGGATCATCCATCATGACCAGGTGTGCTTTATTCCTAGGATACAGAGTTGACCCAATATACATAAACCAATAACACAATACATCACAAAAACAGATGTAAAGCCAAGAAACACATTACTATCTCATTAGACTCAGAAAAGCATTCAGTAAAACCCAACATCCTTTCTTGATTCAAAACTTTGAACAACTAAGCATTGAAGGAACATTTCTCAAAATAGTAAGAGCCACTTATGACAAACCTGCAGCCAACATCATTCTTAATGGGAAGAAACTGAAGCTGGGAGCATTTCCCCTAAGAACTAGAACAAGACAAGAATGCTCATTCTTATTCCTCCTATTCAAAATAGTACTAGTAATCTTAGTCAAAGCAATTAAGCAGGATAAAAAAATGAAAGATATCCAAATAGGAAAAGAGGAAGCTAAATTATTTCTCTTTGCAAATGAAATTATTCTATACCTAGATAACCCTAAAGGGTGCATAAAAAAACCTCATCACATTGATAAACAACTTCAGTAAAGTCTCAGGATACAAAATCAATGTGCAAAAGAGAGTTGCATTTCTATACACCAACAACAAGCAGGCAAAGAACCAAATTAAAAAAAAAAAATACAATCTCATTCACAATAGCCACAAAAAATAAAACACTTTGACATCCACCTAACCAAAGAGGTGAAAGACCTATACAATAAGAACTACAAAACACTGCTCAAAGAAATCAAGGATGACATTAACATCCTATGCTGCTTATGAATTGTCTATCATCATGATGTCCATTCTACCCAAGACAATCTACAGATTCAATGCAATTCCTATCAAATTTCCAGCATCTTGTTTCACAAATCTAGAAAAGAATTCAGAAATCCATATAGAAGAAAGCAAGAGCCCAAATAGCTAACACAATCATCTGCAAAAAAGAAATAACTGGGGGCATTACACTTCCAAATTTCAAACTTTACTACATGGCTATAGTAACCAAGACAGCATGGTACTGGTACAGGAATAGGCATACTGACTGATAGAACAGGACAGAGAATCCAGAAATAAAACCACGAACTTTCAACTAACTCATCTTCAGCAAAACTGACAAAAACAAACATTGGGGAAAAGAAATCATATTCAGTAAATGGTGCTGGGAAAACTGGCTAGCCACATGCAGAAGAATGAAACTGGACCCCTACCTATCATCATATGCAAAAATTAACTCAAAATGAATCAAGGACTTAAATGTGAAACCCCAAACTATAAGAATATCTGAAGAAAACTTAGGGAACACCCACCAGGACATCAAAGTAGGAAAGGAATTCACAGCCAAGTCCTCAAAAGCGAATGCAGAAATGCTAAGATTGACAGGTGGAAACTTACCAAACTGAAAAGTTTTTGCACAGCACAAGAAACCGTTAAGAGATTAAAAAGACAACCCATGGAATGGGATAAAGTATTTGCAAGCTATACATCCAACAAAAGCCTAACATTCAGGATCTACAAGGAAGTCAGTGAATTAATGGATAAAAAAAGAATTCCATTAAAAAGTGAGCAAAGGACATGAACAGATACTCCTCAAAGGAAGACATCCAAACAGCCAACAAACATATGGGAAAAAAAGCTCAGTCTCTCTAATAATTATAGAAATGGAATTCAAAACTACAATGAGCTACCATCCCACACTGGTCAGGATGCCTATCATTAAAATAAAAAAAACAACAGGTATTAGTGTGACTGCAGAGAAAAGGGAATCCTTCTACACTGTTTGTGGGAATGTAAGCTAGTTCATCCTCTGTGAAAAGCAGTGTGGTGTTTCCCCAAAGAACTACAAATTGAGTTATCATATTATCCAATGCCCCACTTCTGGGAATATACCCAGAGGAATAAAAATCACTCTATCAAAAGACACCTGCACACATGTGTTCATTGCAGCATTATTTATAATAGCAAAAACAGGGAGGCAACCCAGATGCCCATCAAACGTAGACAGAATTTTAAAAAATGTGGTACATATGCAGATGGAATGCTACACAGCCATAAAGAAGAACAAAAGCATGTCCTTTGCAGCAACATGGATGCAACTGGAGACCATAATTCTAAGAGAACTATCACAGAAACCAAAAACTGAATACCACATGTTCTCACTCGTAAGCAGCCCCTGATCACTGGACACACGAGCACAAAACTTATGCTGGACATTGCTAAAAGAAAGATGGAAGGAGGAGGGATAAGGGGCATACAACCATACACTGGGTACCAGGTCCACTATTAGGGGAAGAGAGTGCTGGCTAGAAACCCAAATCTCACATGCACGCAATTTACTTATGTAGTAAATCTTCACATGTACCCCACAACTAAAATGAAATAAAGAAAATATCAAAAAGCAACAGCAAAACAAACAATCATTGATCTCAGAGAGGTAAAATAGACTGACAGTTACCAGAGGCTGAGAAGTGTGTGGGTGTGTGATGAGGAGGAGGAAGAAAGGTAGGTTAATGGGAACAAGCATACAGTTGGATAGAAGAAATAAGTTCTCATGTTTAATAGCAGCATAGGATGCCTGTAGATAACAACAACATATTGTGTATTTCAAAATAGAGAGGATTTGAAATATTCCCAACACATAGAAATGATAAGTGCTCAAGGTGATGGATACCTTAAATACCCGGGCTTGATCATTGCACATTTTATGTATGTAACAAATACATGTCCCCCATACATATATGATATATCAATAAAACAAAATAAGAAAAAACGAAATGAGCTGCCAAGCTGTAAAAATGCATGGAGAAAATTTAAATGTGTATTGCTAAATGAAAGAAGCCAATGTGAAAGACTACATATTATATAATTCCAACTATATGACATTCTTGATAAGACAAAGCTATGCAGATAGTAAAGAGGTCAGTGGTTGTCAGGGGTTAGGAGGCAAAGAAAGATGAATAGGTGGTACATAGAATTTTAGGGCAGTGAAAATACACTGTATGATACTACAATAGTAGATGCATGTCATTATACATTTTTCCAAACCCAAAGAACATATAACACAAGAGTGAGCTATAATATAAAATGCAAACTGAATAATAATATGTCAGTGTAGGCTCTTTAGTGATAACAAATGTCCCCATCTGGTGGGGGATGTTGACAATGAAGAAGGTCGTGTATGTGTTGGGGTGGGGGAAATATGGGAACTCCCTATATTTTCATTTAGTTGTGAACCTAAAACTCTCCTTTAAAATGTCGTTAGAAAAAAATGACGCAGTGCTTCTTTTCTTTTCTTTTCTTTTCTTTTTTTTTGAGTTGGAGTCTCACTCTTGTGGCCCAGGCTGGAGTGCAGTGGCACACTCACGGCCATTGCAGCCTCGACCTGCTGGACTAAGGCAATCCTTCTGCCTCAATCTTCCAAGTTGCTGGAACGACAGATGTGTGCCACCACACCTGGCTAACAGCGTTTATTTTCAAAGAAAAGCAACTATAAATAATGATTGGAAACTTTTTTTTTTTTTTTTGAGTTGGAGTCTCACTCTGTCGCCCAGACTGGAATGCAGTGGCCGCTCCTGGCCACCGCAGCCTCGACATGCTGGGCTCCGGCGATCCTTCTGCCTCAGCCTTCCAAGTAGCCGGAATTACAGGCATGCGCTACCACGCCCGGCTGATTTTTTGATTTATTGTAGAGATGAGGTCTCGCTGCCCAGGCGGGTCTCGAACCTGCGGGCTCAGGCAATCCATTCACCTCGGCCTCCCAAAGGCGCGGGATTACAGGCTGAGCCACCGAGCCCGGCTTGGAAACATTTTAAATAGATAGTTTATCTGAGACAGAAATGATCTCTTTATGGATGGTTATTAACCATAAAATTTAACTATTTAAAAGAAATTAAATTGCATTAATCAGAAATTATTTGTACATATTCAATAAAATCGACCGTGTGTGTGTGTGTGTGTAATAAATCTCACAATTCAATGAGAGTTCCCTTTTTGTTAATAATAATAGTAGCAGTCACCACTTAGTAAGTTCCAACCAGGCGCCAGGTTATTTTTAATATAAAAGTCATATCATTAGTGTATTTACATGCATTCAAATTTTGGCCAAGACTTAAAGACTTACTATATCCCAGTTACCTTCCTAAGTACCTTACCTATATTTATTTAATCCTCTCAATTTGTTATGAAGTTGGTATTAATTATATGCCTATGAATATTAATGATTACAGGACAATTTTAGTAGCATCAAGCTTCATATTCTCCCAGAAAAAGTTCAACAAATGAAAAAAAGAGGAGAGACTTCTTGCGAGAAGTTCCCAGAGGTCTTCTCTTCAAAACCCATGGACCAGCACTGGGCCATATGTGCTTGCCTCAAGGAGAGCTGAGAAAGTAAGGGTATGGGAGGTGGGTTGGGTCAATGAGGAAGGGGGAAGGCAGGAAGAGCCTTAGGGCAGGTAGAACTGTATCTTTAGCTACTGCTTCAAAACAGACCACTCCAAACAGTCATTTAAAACCCTGTATTATTTCTAGAGATTCTTGGCTGGGTTCACTAGTGCATTTGCTTTCTATTGTTGCGTCAACTATCGTAAAATCAATAGAAAACTACTGAGAGTTCTGGACCAATCTCCCTTCAAGCCTTTCTCTTTAGTCTTCTTACATTTTGTCATTTGGTGCTGGAGCCAGATATTGATGTCACTGTGTTGGTATGAGGTTCAAAATCCTGACTACCTCATAGTAACAATACTGGGTGAAGCACATTTAAAGAGAGAGCCATTTTAGAGAGCCCATATTGGAATCTGGTTGTGGAGTGGCTCTTTTCTGGGTGGAACAAGCATAGATTTAGCTCACTGTCAAGTTATGTCTGATAATCTTGAGGAATATACAAGGAACTCCTTTGAAGTTTCTCTCCTGAGCTAGTTTGCTTAAGGAAATGGAACTATGTAAGTTACTATTCAGAGTGAAGTTATGCTACACTAATTACAAAGGACAAACAGTGAATTTCCTATGAAATATATATTATTTGAAAAGAAAATTAGCTTGGCAACTCTACCACATAACTTTTTTATTAGTTATAAAAATTTTTACTCCCCGGTATGTCATATCTGCCATACTTTAGAACATGGCCATGCTCTTATTAGTGTTATCCACATTTTTAATCCTGAGTGAATCCTACATTTGTTGGCTCTGCTTATATAAGATTGACGTAGTTTGGGTTAAGTTTTATCACAAGATATTGAAGTAATTTGGAGGTGGAGACGTTATCAAATTTCTTACACGGTCAACCATCCTCCTTTGAAGATATAAGGAAACTGACACTAGAAAAAGTCCAAGTGATTTGTATAAGATTGAACAGTCAAACAATGACAATGTAACACCAGAACCCAGAAATATCCCATATTTGGCAAACAAACTAAAAGGAGAGCAGTCATTAATATACACATTTATTTTTTTCATGGCTGTCCAATTCTACTGATATTTACACTATGGGCACATAATAAAGTCTGGGGAGAGAAGAATAAGACTGAGTTACTCAATCTAACAGGGCAGAGTAAGTAAAAAGTCTTATAACTTACAAGACTTTTCTTTTCTTTTTTTTTAGGAGTATGAAATGATGGTTGATGTTTGGAGAGGTGGAATTTGGTGAGGAGAGTGAGGGTGCTGCAATCACAGCAAGCTTAGTCTTGGATACATGCTGTCCAGATTAAAAATTGTCATCCTAGTAACTGTTTACCTATTTAAGAGTTATAGTGAACAGAGCCTGATTAGAATATATCTTTCTACCATATAGCCTCATATTATCTTTATAAAAAATTGCCATTGAAAACTACTTAGAAGATAGTCAATGTATTTTAAAGATAAGTATTTGGGAGTCTGGAGGAAAAGTTTTTTTAAAATTATAGTATCTTCTGAGGACAAAGAACTGATTCATTTTTTTTTTTTTAAAGTCAGCTTTCACTCTGTTGCCCAGTTCAGAGTGCAGTGGCATGATCAAAACTCATTGCATCCTTGAATTCCTGGGCTTGGACAATTATTTTGCCTCAACCTCCTGCATAGCTGGGTCTACAGATGGGCATCACCACACCCAGCTAATTTTTTAATTTTATTCTCTTTTTTTTTTTTGTAGAGATGGTTTTACTATGTTGCCCAAGCTGGTCTCCAACTCCTGAGCTCAAGTGATTCTCCTCCCTTGGTCTCCCAAAGTGCTAGGATTACAGGCATCAACCACCTGTTTCTGCTCTTAAACAAGCAGCATAATGTAGTGACAAATTCATGGAATTTGGAATCTTATATAATAGGGTTGAATCACTAAGTTTACATCATATTCTGTCCCTTGAGTCTATTAGAAAATTCCTCTAAACTTTTTTAATCTTCAAAATGTAAATTACTTCTTTATAGGATTGTTGGAGAGTCTAATAGGATCATTGACATGAAGTTCTTGATAGACAATAAAGTCCACCTCTTTTCATGAATGATTTTTAGTTGAGTGATATTTATTTATATGGATGTCATTAATAATTATTTTGCTGAGCATTGACTATGTGTGCCAGGAATTGTATTGGGCGCTAGAGTACAAAATTTACATGCTCAGTAGGACCTGGACAATGGAAGGAATGTACCCAGAAAATATTGGTTCAACTGTTGAATGAGAAAGTGTCCCTAAATGCAGGATTCAGTACGTTAGACCATGAACAAAAAGTTCATTAAAACTTTTAAATTTATCACTAGGTATTGTTTAAAATTCTACATGAACTTGGAAAAAGTGTCTCTTGTAAGGTGTTTTGGTGTAAATTGAATAGAGGGATATTTCAGTAGTTAGAGGGAGAAGTTGGGCAAATACATTTTTGTTTTAGATGTATTTGCTTAGTAATGATGATATAAATAAAACAGTTGTAATGATAAGAATGATACAATAAAGAGGAATATATTGTTTACACAGGAAAAAGAGAAAGGTGAGGTCTGTTAGAATGAGGCATGATATCCCCAAGTAAGTGAGATGAGAAAGAAACAGGGTCTAGTAGACAAGACAAGGAATTGGCCAGGTGATGTGATGTTGCATCTCTCTAACAGGAAGGGAGACAGTCATTCACCTCAATAACAGGAGGAAAGGCTAAATATAGGATACAAATGCTGGCATGGAGAGTGTGTGTGGTAAAGGGACTTTATAAACATTTTCTTCTCATTGCTACTAAATTCTGGCTTGTGGCTTTTCTAAAAATCCACAAAATTGCAAAGTACATTATAGGGAAACCATAGTCAGGGAAATTTGAGACATAGATCTCCTCTCATCTTTAGTGTGAATTGTGGATCACACTGGAGAGTACTTTTCAGTCTCTCCCCAAAGATAATTAATATTCCCTTAATTTTAATGACACATCTATGTCTTGCATGGGGAGCTCTCATTTCCTTCCAAGGTAGTAATAAAACAGCAGTCATACAATTTAAGTATTATTTTACAACATTTCTAGTTATTACCTTCACTCTATTTGCATTTTTACTGTTACCTTTTATGCTGCAGAGACAAAAAGAGGTTATCCTTACCTTATCAATATACAAGCTACAATTCAACAGTTTGGATTTTAACATACCAATATCTAGTCTAGGGCATTGCATCCTTTTAATTTATCTGCAGTATATTATTGTTGTGTCTTTGAAAGAGAATAAATACAATGTTGATGATAATAACAACGAGAAGAACTAGCATTAATTATTTACATGCTGCTAAGCGTGTTACACTTTACACAGATTATATCTTTTAACTCACACGATAAATATATGAGTTAGGAGAAATTATGATATCCATCATTTAGATTAGGGAATTGAAAGGTTAAGAAATGTGGCTATGTAAGTCTCAGAGCTGGAATTTGAATCTAGGTATTTAGACTACTTTTTAAAAACTAGTTAGCCCAGGAGGTGCCCTACAGGAAGAACTCCATCTTTTCAAACTGGAAAAAATCTACGTGGGTTCATTGTAGCCGTGCTGTTTGCAAGGATGTGTGGTGTCTGCCTCAGTGTGTGTGTGTATGCATATGTTTATTGAACGTAAATATTCATGTTTTTATATGTAGACTTCTATTTGTAAGTATATCCATTGGCTTACAAGATAATCTCTCTCTTTGTTTTCTGTTGAAATTGACTTATTTTTTTATTAACTCTTAACCTACTTAACTGGTACTCAGAACATTAGAGGGAAGTTTATGTATAGATGTCTAACTATCCATGCATCTATTTTAGTCAATACAAAAAAAAATTATATTCCTAGGTATATCAGTCAGGGTGCATCCAATGACAGAGAGAGAGAGAGAGAGAGAGAGAGAGAGAGAGAGAGAGAGAGAGAGAGAGAGAAATAGAGAGAGAGAGAGAAGTAGAAAAAGAATTGGCTCAAGAAATTGTGGAGCCTGGTAAGTATGAAATTTGTAGGGCATATGGGCAGTTTGGAAATTGAGTGAGATTTTGTGTGACAATCTTGGATCAGAATTCCTTCTGGAACCCTCAGTTTTTGCTCTTCAGGTAAAAAAAAAATGATTGAATGATCTGTACCCACATTATCAAGGATAATCTCCTTCACTTAAAATCAACTGGTTGTAAATGTTAATTAAATCTAAAAAATACTTTCACAACAAAATCCAGTCTGGTGTTTGACTTAACAACTGGATACCATACCTTAATCCATTTGAACTGTTGAAAAAAAATCCATAAACTGGTTACCTTAAGAAGAATAGAAATTTATTTTTCAGTTCCAGAATCTGGGAAGTCTAAAATTATGGCCACAGCAGATTAGATGTCTAGTAAGGGTCCACTTTTTGGTTTCACAGATGGCAGTTTTCTTCCTGCCATGACAGAAGGATTGGGAGCTCTCTGGGGCCTCTTTCCTAAGGACACTAATTCTGTTCATGAGGATTCCACTCTATGATCTAATTTCCCCTTAAAGACCCCCACTTTCTGATACCATCACATTGGGGATTTGGTTTCAACATATGAATTTTGGGGTGACACAAACATTCAGTCTATGGAAAAACCTTGTCAAGGTCCTGGAAGCCATGTGAAATTAACCATCACAATGGGCATTCTTTGTGATATGATAAATAATTCTAGATCACTGCAGAAAACATAATAGTGAGTGTTGTATATATATTGAGAGGCATTCCTAAGCAGTGCTGTGTGTTGGGATTTTTGTTTATGGCAAGAATAACCTCTCGTATTTTGCTTAAAATAGCTTTTATGTTTGTCATACATGGAAAAAACAAAAGCTATGTTTCCAATAGCAATTATAATAGAGACTGCTCTCTGTGTACCAAAATGTGTGCTGCTTCTTCCATGTTATAGTCCTGTTACGGAGGCAGCTGCCTAGCCAGGGACTACATGTCTCCAGCTTCTCACCCTTTACCATTAGGTGAGGTCATGTAACTGATTCTCACAAACAAAATAGGAACAGAAGAAATGTGTGTTCATTTTGGGCTTAGCCTGTAAAGAGAAGGTTGCCTTTTTTCACACATTTTTCTCCATCTGCTGAATGGAGAAGACTCTGAAAGGCTAAGGAATAGTGGAAACACGATGGAAGGACCTGGGTTGCAGAATCACCTCATGAAATAAAGCTACAGCCAAGAAGAACGCCTCTGTTAAGCACTTGCAATGAGTAAGATATACTGTTGTATTATGGTATCAACTCTGTGTCATTAGGTACTTGCGCAAACAAGGCAAATTATTTTATTGTGTTAATCTACCAAAGTCATGGAGTGACTATATTAACCTGGCCTAATACCAAAATGGAAAGTAACCAGTAGATTGGTTCTTTAGAAAGGTTGCTACCCTTGTGCCAAAACAACAACCTGTTCAAAGTCACATAACTAATAAAAGACAAGATTCAAAGTTTGTTCTAATTGACTCTAGAAGACAGATTTATTGATCCAATAAATTGTAACTGAATGCATGGGTGACAGAGATATACAACAATGACAAAACAGGTCAATCAATTACTGACCTCATGGAGCTTGCCTTCTTCTCTCTGAATGGTCAAACATTGCACTAGACCAGCTAAGCAGGCAAGGAAGACTTTATTCAAGACTATTGTAAGAGGAAGGAAACTGAATTGAGTTTTCCTAAAACAGAAGGCTAGAGAATTGTTAAGTACTGGGGTGTGCTAAAACTAAAGGACATTAGGGAGGCCATCATGGCGAAGTTATTTGTGTTGCTAAATGGCATTTTTCTGTGGAAGTTAAGCTCCTATCCTCCCACAGAGCCTGGGAAATAGGCAAATAAGGATACTACACAAGAATGGCTTCCAGGACCTTGAGAAAGACATTCCTGGATTGTAAATTGGCAAGAGGCTGGGAGAATATATTTCAAAGGGATGGAGAAAGAATTTACAGTGGCAAGTTTTCTAAAGTAAATGCTTTGAGATAAGGGAGGTCAGGCATTAGTAGTCGGGAAGAAACCTGTCAAAAGCTTAGTCAAACTAAGGAGAACATTAAGATCATTTTGGTCAGGAGAGAGACAAAAAATACAGAATAAATATTATATCAAGCTGGATAAAGTCCCTGGGGTGGGGAGATGCTACTTTACATGATTTATATGACTTTGTTCTAGTTCATATCTCGAATAGAGATCTTAAGCCCCCAGTTCCCAATTTATAGGGCAATTAGTTGAAATTGGGGGTTGGGGGAGGGTTATTCCCTAATGACAGAAACATAACTGATTCGGTCTTTATTAGAAAACATGTTGCCAGATTGGGTCTTCTGGTTTATCCCTTGATCTCAAGGCTTTTTGGCCTTTATTTTTAATGCATGGTAATTTTCAACTATTGGCATAGGCAAGTAGACTGCTACTGACTACCCTCACCATTTTCTCCTTACCCCAAATTTCCAGACCCTCTAACCCAAAGACTTGATTGTAACTATCTCTAAGATAATACAACTATCTTCTCATTCTTTTGTGGGAAAACATCCTGTGTAACTTTAGGCCCCTTCTACCTCTTCAAATTTGCCATGTTTGCCTAATAAGCCTGAATATATGAGGGATAGACCCCTACAAAAAACCCAGAATTATCTTTCAGGCAGGCCCTTTTGAAGTACAGGCTTCCTCTACTAGGCAAATATTCTAGGAACCCATCGGCATCAGGGTACCAGCTACTGTTGTTGTAAGAGACTGCGTTTGGCTTCAGTGAAGTTTTTTTTGAAGATTCTTTCAATGAGTTTGCCCATTTTCATGATGGGTAATTAACAAGCGCACCTACTCACATCAAATTGAGTGTTCAGCAGTTTAAAATGGCATGACCTCTGTGCCCTGCCAGCCCTATTCATCCGATCTCGCCAGGAGCGACTTTTTTTGTATGTTTCTCTGGAAATGCTTCCCTCAAAGGGAAATGTTTTGTCAATGTGGAAGAGGTGAAACAAAAAACAGCAGAAGCACTAAAATTGATGAGTTCAAAAACTGTTTTGAGTGATGGAAAAAGCATCTCGATTGGTGTATTGCATTCAACAGAGTATTTTGAAGGTGACTGAAGTTTAAGCACGCAAGAATAAATGCACAATTCTTTATAAATAAGTCCCAGGTTTTTTGGTGTTCCCCTTCATAAAATGTGCATTTACTCCACTTTTTGGATAATCATTATTTATGCAATCTTCAAAAGATAGGGAAGCCACTTCAGCATGTGAGGAGCAGAACTTAAATTTTATGACTTTTATTGTTTCACAGAAAGTAGGCATCTGTCATAATGAAATATGTAAGAAATATTATTTTGGTTTAATGTACAGTTTCTCAAGGGGTTAAATAATTATTATTGAGTTTTCTATTCAAATGTTCTTTTCAGAATAGATCATTAGGGAAAAGGCTAAATAGTATTAATTATTCAATTTTATTTCAATAATAGAGGAAATATTTTACTAGCTTATTATTTCCCTCTGTGACTTTATAAAAACAATCAATTTTGTTCTCTTTGGAGATAAGAATATTGCAGAAAACCACAGGATAAATTTCTATTACTCTGTAGAATATTAACTTTTATTTGCTTAAGAAGGATTTTCTGATTAAAAAATTGTAATTTAAAATGCAGAAGTAACTTTTCCTTCCACATTACTTCACAATGCATCTCTCGTCTCTCTTGCGTACTTGTACCAAAGGCTGTTTCCAATTCTTGGCGTGGGGAATAATCACTGGTACATCCCTTTGAAAAACTAAATCATAGCCGGGCTCGGTGGCTCAGCCTGAAATCCCGTGCCTTTGGGAGGCTGAGGTGAGTGGATTGCCTGAGTCCGCAGGTTCGAGACCCATCTGGGCAGCAAGACCTCATCTCTACAATAAATCAAAAAATCAGCCGGGCGTGGTAGCGCACGCCTGTAATTCCGGCTACTGGGAAGGCTGAGGCGGAAGGATCGCCGGAGCCCAGCAGGTCGAGGATGCGGTGACCGGGAGCGGCCACTGCACTCCAGTCTGGGCGACAGAGTGAGATCCCAACTCAAAAAAAAAAGAAAAACTAAATCATGCCTAATTGCACTTCTGTCTCCTACCGTCTTATCCTAGAATGTATTCTGAATGTTTCCGGAAATTCAGATTACATCTTCTAGAGAAGAGTGGGATTTGAAAGATGAAAATCCCAGTGCCTATACAGACAGCCAATATATACTCTTGGGGGTGTGGCTGCTGTATCTCTGGGGATGATCTGTCCTGCTGCTGCTATGAGCATAGTGAGGCTGTGAGCTCTTTTTGTCACTGACTTGTTTCTGCTCAGATCGGAGGAGAGAGAAGAGGCTGTGAGTCCTTCCTGTCATTGTGAGCTTGCTCCCACTCAGATGGAAGGAGAGAGATGTGAGATCCATATGGTACCTTACTGTAGCACTGCTACATAACTGGATTCTCCATTATGACACCAGTTAGAGGGAAAATGTGAAACTTCGTATCCCAATGGATAATTAAAGATAGGTTTACAGCTGTATTTTGGAAGTGCAGCTTCTGGGTCCATTCAGGAATGGTTACTTGGCATGATAGAATCATAAAGTCTCACAGGGAGAAGGATCATAAAGGGCTACACAGTACAATCACTGCCCAACTTGAGTTACTTAAGAATCACTCAGGGATGATTGTTAGACATGTAGACATGTATAATATCCTGGTAATAATAAGTTTCTTTCAGTGGCTCCAGAGCCTGCTTGGTCATAATGCATCCTAAATATTTCTTAACTCTGAAACTCAAAAAGGGTTTAAATAAATGGTGAAATGATGCCATGCAACTCTAAGAATTTGAAAATGACAACAAATAATTCCTGAATAATTTTAGTCATAAGGATCTAGATAAAAACTAACCAGATGCTAACTCATATAGATTAAAAACCTATTCTGTTTTTCCCTAAATGAATGGATTGCTACCCAATTTGATTTTGCCTAATGCAGACATTCTGTGGCTGCATCCTTAGGAGTAGACAAAAGTACATGAAAAGAGGGTAATTCTAGAGAAAACTTCTGTTGTGTTACTTTTATTTCGCTGGCTGGATGCAGATACCATAGACTTTAGGAGGTCATGAAAGCTCTGCTTCTGGAATCACTATCCCTGCATCTTTCCAATTCTTGTCAGACTGCTTCTTAAAAATGAAAGAACTGTTTCCCTCATGACTCCAGTACAGGTGAAATGAAAAGGACTGGCTTTCCCCAAACTCCTGGGTATTTAATTTAGTCGAATGCGTCTGTTCTAGCATCCAAATACTGCAGTCATAGACGCCATGCAAAGGTACAGACAGCTTGAGAGAGATCCTTTCTTCAGATAATCTAATTACTCCTCTGTCCATCCAATGTTAACAATGACCCGAAGCTCTCATTCATTATTTAAATGAATATTATCTTACATGTTAGAGCCAAGTGTAGTATTTAACACATTTTAACAGACACTGTGAAGAAGCTAGTGCCTAATGAAGGTTACGTGACTCGATTACATGACCTGACAACCCAGAAAGGGTCAAAGTTGGGGTTCAGTGCAAGCCCAGAGGCTCCAAATCTAGCTTCTCTTTAAAATACAAGAGGAGATATGCAATAAGTATTTCCAATTCTTATAGGGATTGAGGAAATCCAAAGCTCTGGTTCTAATAAGAGTGCTATTTGGTTCAAATCCTCACTGAGATTTGTTGAGATTATAAAGTCACTCCTATCTCTCCTCAAGGCTTGGCTCCTCAAAAACATTCTACTGTCTCCTTTCCTAAATTAGTGCTTAGGGGAAACTCATTTGACGTAGCACTAAAGCATGGGGTCCTCATATGATTTATTTCTTTTGATAAGTCTTTCATTAATCAAATATATATTGAGTGCATGCTACGAGCTGGGTACTACACGAAGAAGAGAAAAATGTAATCAGGAAAATAAAAAAGATTTCATGCCTCCCTTGATCTTATAGTAGAGGAGGAGATTTTTTTTTTTTTTTTTTTTTTTTGAGTTGGAGTCTCACTCTGTTGCCTCGACCTGCTGGGCTCCGGTGATCCTTCCACCTCAGCCTTCCAAGTAGCTGGAATTACAGGCATGCGCTACCACACCCGGCTGATTTTTTGATTTATTGTAGAGATGATGTCTCGCCAGGTTGCCCAGGTGGGTCTCGCACCCTTGGGCTCAGACAATCCACTCACCTCAGCCTCCCAAAGCGTGGGATTACAGGCTGAGCCACCGAGCCCCGGCTGAGGAGATTTAGAAAAGCAAAAGATATTATGCTTTGGGCATAGGAGTACATGGATATTTCCGGACGAGATGGATATAGAGATTAACAGCTAAACCTGGTTGGCCCTGTCAGGGAAGGCTGCTTGGAGGAAGAAGCCTATAAGCTTCCAAACAGGATGAGTAGGAGTTAGATAGGTAAATAAGGATGAGATGAAGAGAATTTTCCACTCAAATAGGAGCAGCACTGTGTGAGGGCCTAGAGCTGGAGAGCCTGTGGGAAGTGTTGCTTATTTGTAGAGTTGCTGATGTAATGCTGCCTGAGGCCCCCACATATCTGTGCAATTTTCCCCCTCTCTCAACCTCCTTTTGGCCTCTGGCTTCTGCCCTTTCTTACCCCCACTCTGCTTCTTGACTCAGATAACCTGTTCTGCCTTCCTCCTCCACAAGTGAAGGAATGCCATAGTAGGCAGAATAAACTCCCTCAAAGACGTCTACACCATAATCCGCAGAAGCTGTGAATTTGTTAGAACATACCAAAGGGGAATTCAGCTTGCTTATAGATTTAAGGTGCTTAATCAATTGATTTCAATATAGGAAAAATACTCAGATAATCTGGGTAATCACAATCTAACCACTTGAACTCTGAAAATAAAAGGGGGGTGAAAATGTGACACTAGCAAGGACTCCACGAACCACTGCTAGCTTTGAACTTAGAGAAAGTGAGCCATGAACAAAAAATGTGATGACCTCTAGAAATCAGGAATGGCCCTCAAAAAATACCCACAACAATATATAGACGTTGGTCCTACAACTCACAAGGAGTTACATCCTGCAAGGCCAATGACCAGAATAGGCAGGAAACAGATTCTGTCCTAGAGATTCCAGAGGAGAATGTAGTCTGCCAACACTGAAATTTTAGCTGAGTTATAGATACATGACTTTAAGATAATACATTTATATTGTTTATCTGCTCAAATTGTGAAAATTTGTTACTGCAACAGTATAAACTAATACAAGTCTTTCTGCTGGAAATGTCAGATCCTCCAGTAGACCTAGGATGGCCTCCATTCCATGGTAACACCTTAGGCCCTGTGAACTGAACTCTTAGAGAGCAACAGTGTGAATCTCACGGCTTTACACACTGCTTTGCTGCCTGAAAATGACTCGATAGCCTTTCCAAGTATAATAAATTTATCCTTGATCCATCTAGAAAAAAGCAGAGAAAGTTATGTGCGATTCCGACATGTGATTCATTCTGTGCCCCTATCCTAAAATAAATTGGTCCCAAGTCCTAAGTAGATGCATTTCCTTTGGCTTGCTCTCTTAGAGAACGATACTTTCTATGCCTTCCTGGAGAACTCTCCTCAGGGCATTGTGCAGAAACTTCTATCTCTTCTCTCTTTGACTGTGATGTTAATCTTCATGCCTTAAAGCCTAAATATAGTCTCCAAAAACTTCAAACAGTTTTCTTGAGTTTAAGGCTAGGAATGGGGCCAATAAAGATGACAGAATCTTAACTAGCTTGGTCAGCTGGTGACACTTTGGGCCTCTTAAAATATCCTAAAAGTGATACACATTAGGATTCAATGTCATACTCCCTTACACACTTACAAAGGAGATGGGAAAGTGAAAAAAAATCTGTATAATCAAAAGTACATTTGGTACTTAAAATTTTAAGTTGATATTTTAAAGAGATTTTTATCATTTTCTTCTTGTGTCAATCAACTCACAAAAGCAAAAAAAAAAAAAATCTAAAAGCCAAATAACACAAAATTAATCTTTGATGAAACAAGTGGTTGTTTGTGCTCTAAACAACAATATACGAAGAAAGGCTGCCAAGGAAAGGACACAATGGGCTATAAGAAGGCATAGAACTTGCTTTATGCCACTGGGGTGCACACTACCATAGAGCCCAAATGTGCCAGTAAAACACTATCGTCTTCGAGAATAGTGCACACTGAAGGCGAAACTTCTTAGTCTTTTGGATTAAAAGGATTACATAGAGCAAGGTGCATATGTGAATAGTGGGATTATCCCTGGAGACTGGGTGACTGGAGACTGGGTGACTGGAGACTGGGTGAAGAGTCAGAGTAATAGGCGAGTTAGCTCTAAGAAAGATCAAAATCCAGTCACAGTCTATAGATTTTTAACACTGCTCTCTGCTCCAGGAAAACTGACATAGAGTGATCAAGCTTAAACATATCCAAATACTTACTAGGCCCAAACACTAGCAGAAAAAAATCCTTCAGTTACTGCAATAAAAGGGGAAAAATCACTCAACTACTCAATGAAACAGCTAAAAATGAAAGAAATTGACAACACCAAGAGAATGTATGAGAATACATTGCTGTTGGGTATAAAAGGCACCATGACTTTGGAGAGTTTGACAGTTTCTTAAATGATTAGACATAAGTCTCTCTAGATTCAGTAATTTCAGCCATAGGTTACTTGCCCAAGAGAAATGAAAACATACGTCAACAAAAAGCCTTGGACAAGAACAGCTTTATCAATAATTACCAAATAATAGAAACAGCAAGATCTCCATCAATAGCTCACTCGACAAACTGAGGGTTATATACTCTTATAATACAATATGGAGCTGTATTCTACTCAGCAGTAAAAAGGACCAAACTGATGATTTATGTAGCAATACGGGTGGATCTCAAAAATATTGTTGAGTGAAAGAAGAGAAAAATGACAAAGTATATACTATATACTTCTACGTACATGTAACTTTGAAACGGGACAAAATATGATGATTGAGATCATCAGTGATTGGGGTGTGGGGTGAAAGAGCCTACTGATTGGGAAGGGAGACGAACTCTGGAAATGTTCTCTGTGGTTATCAGGATATCAGTCAAACTGACTGAATGATATTTTTAAGATCCAAACATCTTATTCTATGTCAATTAGATATCAATAGTAAACAATTTTTTGGAAACTCATTAAAAATTACCTCCGGAAATTCCACTTGATCTTGATTATCATTGAGTTTTGAATATATATTCATGGATAATAACTACACATAATTTGAAGATATTAAAATAAAGGGGTTAAAATATGGTTTATAAGTTCAAATCTGAGAATACTGAGAACTTGAATACCATGTTTTTCAGCATTCATTTTATTCAGGTCAGTCAGACATGTATAAAGCTCAAATACAAATATTAACTGAACTTTTTGGACTGACTGGAGTATATATTAATTGAAGATCTCTAAAACACTTAGCAACAGAAGAGAATTATTATTTACATGCTATATAGTTTAGTCTGACTGCAAAATGAAAAGTCACTCTTTTCCACAGTTGTTACTTTGTGTTGCACTTTACCTTCAGAGAGGTTAAACTATGTAGGTAGGATGTATATAAACATGAAGAGAGGTTGTTGTTATTTCATATAATTGATTTTTGGTGAGCAGAGAACCTTTGTGGAGGTCAATTTGTGTAAATCCTAGAGAGGTTTTGTCATCGTAACCAAGGGACCAATTTGTTGAGTTGGATAGCTGGGAGAAAGGGGAAAGTGTTTCACTAGCAGATAAGCAGACTGGCATCAATTGCTAGCTGTGGAATCAAGAGAGCATTTGACTGAGTCTCATTTCCTGTGAGACCAAAATAGAGTGCTGTCCCCAAGGGTAATGAAACTTATCAGGACACAGAAGAATATTACAAAATTTAGGCAGTAGAAGGAAGCAGAAAAATCAAGAGGGTGTGGGCCGAGGTGAACCAGAGAGCACATCAGGCATTGGCCAATTCCCTAGGAGTTACATTCAGACAAAGCAGAAATATTTGAAGCTAATTCAATGTACAACCAAATATTTAGAAATAAAGACTTCTTCATATAGAACAATCCTGAAAATCACTCATTTCTTTTTTTATTTTTTTGGTTTTTTTTGAGTTGGAGTCTCACTCTGTCGCCCAGACTGGAGTGCAGTGGCCGCTCCCGGCCACCGCAGCCTCTACCTGCTGGGCTCCGGCGATCCTTCCGCCTCAGCCTTCCAAGTAGCCAGAATTCCAGGGAGGCGTTACCACACCCGGCTGATTTTTTGATTTATTGTAGAGATGAGGTCTCGCTGCCCAGGCGGGTCTTGAAATTGCAGGCTCAGGCAATCCACTCACCTCAGCCTCCCAAAGGCGCAGGATTACAGGCTGAGACACCAAGCCCAGCTACTCTTACTTCTAAAAGTTCATAGATAGTGGGTAGGTCTATAAAGAAAATAATATTTGCAAGGAAGGGTCTGATATTTAATCTATTTATATAGGTGACATCAATCTGTGTTGTCAACCCTGGAGGTGGATGTGGCACAATCATTGATACAACATAGTTTCAGAAGTACTCTTTACAAATAGAGTTATGTCCCAGAACAAGGAAAGATTCCAGCTCCAACATTTGCTGACTCTATTTTCTTGGGCAAGTTACTTTAAATTCACTTAGCCTCAGTCTGCCATCATTAAAATACAGACACTAATAGTGACTACTTCATGAAATGTTTGAGAGAATTAAAGACAAAATGCTTGCAAAAAACATTTAGTACAGTGCTTAGAATAAAGTAAGCACCCAATAGATGTAACAATCTGATATATATACACTCATATATTTACACATATTACACATTATATACATATATTACACATAAATTCATACATCATCTAATTATAAACTTTTAGTAAAATAAGAGACAAATTTGAGAAATACACATCAAAACTCTACTTGTTACTCATGGTAGAGACTGGTTGCGTACCAAATCTGTGTTCCTTTCCTCCTAAGTTCACAGTTAGCTTACGTGCCCTACCCTCCCTTAAAGTAAGATACGGGAGGTACTGAACTTCTGCCCCTGGAATGAGTAGAAAGAATGTGGGCTGCTTCTGCCTGCTTCATGTTAAGGTATCATTTGCTGAAGAAGGGCAGGGCTCCAATCACTGGAGACTCAGAAAGGAGGGAGGATGCAGCTGATGTGGAATGAGAAATTGCCTAATGGATATAAATGTGCAGTATTCAGGTGATAACTACACTAAAAGCCCAGACTTTACTACTATGCAATGTATTCATGTAACAAAACTGCAGTAGTATCCAGTAAATGTCTTTTTTAAGAAAAAGCAGGGCTTGGATCTCTGACTGCAGGAACTGAGTGCCACCACCACTACCCTCTCCACCCTCCTTCCTGTTTCCTAGAGTTTTAAAAAATTATTTTTATTTTTTACTTGTCACTGACATGAGACTCATCCTAGGGTTTTAAATGCGTGAAAAATAAACTAATTCATTAAGACCACTGAAATTTGGTACTCTGCCTATTGTAGTAACCTGTTACCTTGACTAATATATACTACTGAATCCAAATTGTGTGTATATTATGAAACATTAGTTTTATGTTTTTGCTATGTTTATTCATCCAGGATTTTGTTTGGTTCCAAGTAAAAGAAAACCTGTTGCCAGCAGCTTTAACATCTAGTTGTTTATTTTTCTCAGAAGAACATAGGCCCAGAAATTGCAGTTATAGCCTTATTTCAGCAGCGAATATATCTGGAATTCTCTTGCTTTCCCCTGTAATTGCAATAGGTCGCAGCAGCTCCCATATCATGTCTGTGTTCAAGGTAGAAAGAAGGTAAGGAGGCTCACTGAATCTGTCTTCTTTTATTAAGAAATTCAAAGGTTACCTAAACCTCTCAGCAGACAACTCAAGCTACACTGGCAGAAATGTGTCATGCAGTCATCACTAGCCACAGGAAGACTGCACACTGGGCACCTTGCTGCCTTAGAGTGGTTCTGTGCTCTAAGTAAGGTTCTGTATCAAAGAGGAACTGAGGAATGGATATTAGCTGGGTAACTTATAATGTCTATAACTTCTAGGGATAACAACGAACTCTAACCTCTCTGATTTTTGGTTCTGGCTCTTTGACTATACAGGTGATATTAAAAAGCCCAGAAAAGGTCTGGAGGGACTGTTAACAGAAGCAATCATATTTCTGAAAATTTCTGAAAATGTGAAAATTGTCACATATTTATAACTTCTGCTTCCAAGTGGAAAGACACATGACACCTGAAAACCCAGCTCTCTGTTCAACTAATTTGTTCTTGTTCACTATATAATGAGAAAGAGATAAAAATATTGTGTCTGTATATTTACTTTTAAAGTAATTTGGGAAGAAAATGGAAAGCATGTATAAAATTTTCTGGGTTAAATCTTTAAAATCATCCCACATTCTGTTATATCTAATACATTTAATGTTTTAATTCAATTTTAATTTTTAATTAATCAGGCAACAATCTTGTTTCATTTGACTGTATAATTGCAATGAAGAATACATTGACTTCTTCCCTGATTTATCTTACTAGGTGTTTCTAATTAAGTAGCTCTGCTGTATGAATCATAAATAAAAAATATATTTTTGCCAGGTTAAAAACATCTGGAAGCTGCTTTTCTATATTATATTTATGACAGATTTCACTTGCTGTAATGACTCACAGATGATAAAAATTATCATTTATTTTAAGATTGACATTTTCATTCTTTTTGATGTAGAGTAAGTTTTAGCTGAGACATTCAGTCATAGCTGAAAATTTTAGTGCACTATATATGTATCTACTGTAGTTATATATTATATTTATTTTTCATGCAACTATTTTTCCCAACATAGAAATTATTATGTGTGGTTATATTTGCATAATGCGTTTTCTGTCATTGCATGTTAACATAGAGTGATTCAAAATTATTTTAGTGAATTTCTATATACACAGATTTGTTACTTAGGGAATTTTATCAAAAGCCTTGAGTTTCTTGTTTGTAAATTTTCCAAATAAACATTCATTATTGCCAACTTTAATGACTGGTTATATTACTATATTTCTTTAACAAGAGGAGAAATGTATAAGAATTGAATTTTAAAAGAACCCTGACAGGTTTCAAGTAATCTCCGTGATATACAGGCATTGCATTTAAACTTTGTTACTCAAGATTTTTTTCCTTATTAGATTTTATTTGCTAAAGGGAAAATACTAACATTATTGTCAGAATGGCATAGATAATTTTTATTTACATTAGTTGTTTTCTGAAATGCTGAAATATGTACTGCCTGTAAAAGCACAGGAGGCATAATTTTGTTTCATTTTTGTTAAATCATTGTTGCAGACAAATGAAAAGTTCTTCCATTTTAAAAACAAATAAACCCAGCAATGACCCCATAGCCCCTTCATCTATGATCCTCTCTCTCATTTCTCTGTTCCTTGTTAGCAAAGCTTATTGAAAGAGAGATTTGTGATTCTAATCCAATTTCCTCTCTCCCCTCGTTCTCTTGGAAACAATAATCAGAGTGATCCCCATTATTCTGTTGAAATTTTATTTTTTTAGGTCACCATTGACTTCCATATTGCCAAATAAGTCAAAGTCAATCTTCTGATTACTTGATCTATCAGAAATATTTAATAACATTGGTCATTTCCCTTCTCAAAACACCTGATTCAATCTCTCCTGGATGTACCCTAACCACACTGGTTCATCTTTCTCAGTTTCACAGGTTGGGTTCTTTTAACTTTCTAATGCTGGGTTCCCCTAGGATTTAGACCGGGGTCTCCCTGTCTTAATCTATACTCACTGTCTGTCTAGATGATCTCATCTAATTCTATAACTTTATATATTAGCTTTATGCTGATGATCCCAAATTTATATTTCTGGAGCTATTCTTCCTTGATTTGAATATATAAACCAGCCACATGATACCTTCTTTGGAATTAACATTTCTGGAAAATAATTTCTTGTTTTCACTTTCCAACCTTGATTTCCCAGTGTTCCCCATTTCAATAAATGGCACCACCATTCCTTCTGCTGCTCAATTCATCCTTGATTTTTCTATTTTTTTCCAACCTATAAGTAGATATTGTAGTTTCTTTCTCAAAACACATCTTGAGTTTGTTGACTTGACACCCCTGGCAACCACTTACTTTTTTTTTTTTCTAAACAACTGCAATAGTTCCCTAACTCTTCACTCTTATCCCCTAAAGTCTATTGTCCCCTCAACAGTCAAAGGAAATTTTTTGAGGTCACTGTTATTAATTCTCCAAGTTTATGTACAAGATTTAGGATGGAACCCAGCTCTCTGCCATACCCTATGAGATCCTACAGGTTCTAACGGTTCTTTCACATACTCACATGGTGTGCTCATCCACCCACTTAGGCTTTTGCTCAGTGTTCTTCCCTTTGGCAGACCTCTGGTAATCCTACTTAACAGTGTCTATCACTCTATCTTCTTATCCTGCTTAGACGTAATTGTACTTATAACCAGTGGACATTGCATTATACATGCACTTTTTTCTCTGTGTACTACTTATTTTCCTTACTAGAATATAAACTACATGAGGGTAGGACCTTTGCTTTTTCCACTGAAGTATGCTCACTACCTAGACTGGCACTTGGCACATTCAGTTCACTTACTGGGATTCCATACAATACAAAATCACTAATATGACTCAAATCATTCCTATATGTCACAACAATGTAATTTAATTTTTTTTCCTGTCTTTGAAATTTTTAATTAAGCTATTAAGCTTGCCCACGACCAAGTGAGATAAACATTTTCCCTTGCTTTTTTTTTTTTTTTTTTTTAAGAGAAGAAGGCATTGTTGAAAATTTTTCTATTCACCACTATGGAGAAAATAAGTTGAACTGGGCAAAGTTGACCTGGATGGATCTTTATTCTGGGAAGAGTCACAGTTTTGATTATTTACTTCTGAGACATGAGATGTCTGATCAACTGAAGAAGGGTAGAGCTGAGCTTCCTAAGGTTTGTCACAAAGCATCAGAGAAAACATTGTTATTATTGATGGCCCTGCATATTTTAGGGAGTCCATATCAGGTATGGCTAACACAATTAACTACATTTTCTTCCTTTAAAAGTAAAAATACAAATTATTAGAAAATAAGTTAAATAATGAATCTGCATCATGTCAAAATAAAATGTTTTAAAATGTATAAGAGCCTATATTTGCTTATGTCGATGCAAATTTTTCACATCAGATTTTATATTTTAGATGTCTATAGGCAATCATGATCAAGACATTTAAAGATAATCTACTCAAAACCATGTAGACCAAACATTTTGTTAGCAAAAATAAATAAAATATTTGAAAACATATATTACACCACCAAAACCTTGCCATTGGAATCATATTTAAAGAACCAAACAACATTTTCTTACGTGAACTATTAAAATGCTAACAATTCTTGTGACAAAACAAATGGACTTCAAACCCTCTTTAATATTTTCTTGTCAAATATAGTATATCTGAATAATCATGAGGTTGTGGCTTGATGAATGGCATCTCCATGTATAGTAAGGATAGGGCAGTCACCCTACAGCTAGTTGGGATGCTGCTAAAAGCTCACACAAGCTATGAAGGGGTGTATATACCTGAAGACAGAGAATTCTACCTTCCAGGAGACTCCACCAAGCCTCCAAGCACCGCTTAACTTCCATTGGTCCTTCCTGGACTCCCCACCATAGGGATATTTCTTGGGCATCTGAGAAATGAATCCCTTCAGCAGCTCACAGACCCCTATTCATGGGAAGTGGTCTATTATGCAGCTGGTCCAGGGAGTGGATCTTTGTGGCTGAGGCAGAGGGATGTCTGCCCCATGCTTGTCACTTTGCAGTAAACTCCAGGTACAAAGGACATACCAGCAGGACCGAGTGTCCATAAGGCCCTTTTGGAAGCCTAAATGAAGCAATTTTCAGCCAGAGGTGACTAACTTGACTGGGGCTCTGCCCTATGCTTCCCTGATTACCCTGACAGGGACTCACCTGTAGCATCCTTGGCTCATCAGTGTGCTATGGCTCATGCTTGTGATTTGGCACACCAATTGGAAATTTCTGGGGAAGAAAGCATAACCAGCAATCCTTGTAGCTCTGTTTCACTAGACCTCACAATGTTAACTTTAAGAGTTTTGTTTGTTTAGTTGATAGGGTCATTAATGTTTTAAAATACAAATTCGGTCAAGGCAACCATTGACTATTGCTGAGGAAGGGCGAGGTTCTGTATCCTCAGTTTATCATCTTCACCCCTCCATTTTGCTTCATCAGTACTGAGGTCATGTGTCCTCACACATTTATTAACAACACACTTAAAATTATTTTTCTTGTGGTAGAGTCAGTGAGAAACTCATGTCTGTTAAAATGGAAAATCTAGTGATAGAGACAAATTCATGTTTTAAGAAAAATAAAAGCAATCATATTTCTTGGAAGTGAAAATATTCCTGTGTATTCTAAACAATGTCAGAAATGATAGAAACTAAATACATTTTAAAGGTAAGGAAAAGTTTGGCAGTGTACTGTTTAGGCAAGACTGTGCTAATTTTTCTACATTGCTGGTGCAACTTTTGTGGAGAGCAACATAGCAACATTTCTCGGTTAAAATGCCCATCTTTCAATCCAGCAATTTCAGTTGTATGCATGTATGCAATAACACTCTTCATGTGTAAAATGACCCGTACAGAATCATCCTCTGCAACATTGTGAGCAATCTTGATGAGGGAGATGGTGTAGATTTGGCCCGATGGGAATGCTAGCCAAAGACACTGATGGCATTGATTTAGAAATAGTGTGTCAGGCATACTTAATGGTGAAAATCACAGGTTTTTTCAAAGACTTCATATATAACTGTAATTGTTTACTCTAATGCTGCTTCTAGTTGTCCAAAGGCAAAATACCCCAGCTAGCTTCTGTGAACTACCTGCTAATCAGCAGTGTACCCAAGGAGTGGAAAACAGGTCACATTTTTTCCACAGTTGATTTTTCTTTTCCCTTCTTCCCTTATTTTTCCTGTTGTATAAATTTTATTTCCCCCCCTTATAATTTTTAGATAAAATAAATATATTGATTGGTTTCCCTTGTAAATAGCATGTTAATGTTAGCATAACTATATGTCTTATTTATTAATACTGTAATACTGAAGGATTAGAAATAAATTATCTTTCATAAAGGAAGTGGAAGATAAAGTACACATGTACTGTAACAGTGTGTAGCTATAAATAAAAACAATGTGGCTTTATATGCATTAATCTGAAAAATTTTCCAAGATATTAGTAATGGTCAGAACAGTACATGTCTACTGTCATTTGGGCGATAAAATAATTATCTACTTTTAATGAACAGAGCATTTTTGGAAGGACAAACAAAAAAAAACTGGTAATAATGATTGTCCCCTGGGAAGTGACTTTAGTGGCTGGGAGCAGAAAAGGAAGACATTTTTTACTGTATACACTTTAAAATCCTTGTGAATTCACTACTTTGTGAATCTAAAAGCCATTAGGTACAGACTAGGATATTATGTCTGTGTTTGTGTTTTACTTGGAAAACATAGGTCTTTACATATATTTGTTAATATATAAAATTGGAAAGTTGCAAAAAGGACAAGAAAAGTGGTACAGGAGACAACCAACTTCCTGAAAGTAAAAAGACAGAGAGACATCTTCTCTTCAGTTACCCACTGTCATGATGTGCTAAAGTGACCCTGATCACATATGCTGAGAGAAGGGAGAAAGGACATACAGAATAGTAAGGGGAAGTTGTGGACAGACTTGGGTTCAACACTGGGCATAAGTTGTCGTGGGATATGACTGCTTCCAGGTACAGAGTATGACCTAGGCTTGGAGTCTCCCTTGCCTAAGCATTCTGGAACTATGAATGTGTCACGGGGCTGTATATGGTATGTGTCAACTAAGGAGCAGGAAATTCTTTTGTTTATGCATTTATTCTTGTAATTTTTATCTTCTTTTGACCAAAGCATAAATTCTTTAGGAATAGGATTACGGATGCCTATTATTGCCATATCCCTAAGTTTCATGAGAGCCTAACACATGGTACATGAAAGATTGTTCACTGATTGATCAACTAGCAGTTTTGATATGAAGCAGTCAACATCTGGTAGAACTAGTGGAAATCACGATCACAAGCTTTACAGGTGTAACACTGAGCTCTAGGTCCAGCAATAATTAGAAAAAGGAGCCACATAGAGATCATACAGTCCATTTGCTACAGACTTTGGCTTCGGCATCCAAACTTGGCTATACCTGAATTATAGCTCTAGTCAAAAGATACTTTTATCTGGGACTCATTCTTTAGACAGAATGAGCTAGTAGTCCTGGACTTGCTTTTTTCTTTTTCTTTCTTTAAAAAAAAATATTGCCACAGGAAGAAAGACACCAAGAAAAAAAGAGTTTTCTGGATAGAAAGCCCACTCTATTTAACTGTAAAGTATTAGAATATATGTAAGCTTATTTTCTTTCCCAACTTAATGCAATCACACACACACACCGTTTGTTTTCCACTTTTAAAATTTTGTTTTTGTTGGGTTTGAAAAAATAATGTAATATTTATGGCAAAATTTCAAACTATTTGTAATAGTTACTATAATACTCATTTATAAATCCATTTTAATATTTATAAAATTTCAATAATTTTAATAAATAATGAGGTCCTTGTTCATATATATAACACATTCATTATAAACATTGATGCATTATTTTACATTCTATTTTTAACTTACTATTCTATCGACCAAAGAATATTTATTCAGAATCAACTGATAAACTAGAAATGTCAAGATATATACAACATAGTTCCTATCCTCATAAAGCTCTCATTTAAGTTGGAAAATAGACATATTTTAAAAGATAAGGCCTTCACTAACAGTTATTTAGGGGAAGGAAATGGTGTAGAGAAAAAAAAAGTTAAATGGATATGCATACAAAAATATAACTGAACATCAAGTAACTTCTGGAAGGGGATTAATTTCATTAAACCGATTTCAAAGCAATAAAGTTTATTATTGTGCATGGTTACTGCAATTATGCTAGAGATCTTTTTTTTTTTTTTTTTTTGAATTGGAGTCTCACTCTGTCGCCCAGACTGGAGTGCAGTGGCCGCTCCCAGCCACTGCAGCCTCGCCCTGCTGGGCTCCAGCGATCCTTAGGTCTCAGCCTTCTAAGTAGCTGGAACTACAGGTGCGCGCTACCACGCCCGGTTAATTTTTTTTTTTTTTTAATTTATTGTAGAGATGAGGTCTCACCAAGTTGCCCAGGTGGGTCTCGAACCCGTGGGCTCAGGCAATTCACTCACCTCAGTCTCCCAATGGCATGGGATTACAGGCTGAGCCACTGAGCCTGGCTGCTAGAGATCATATTATGATTTGGTTTTTAAAACATAAAAAGAACCCTTAAGCTTATCTAAAAAATTAAGTGGGCTAGATTATCCAAGAAAATTATTTGAAATAAAGAATTATTAGAAGGTTTAGTTGGATTGTTGCTTTCTTACTCAGCAAACTAGGTTTAAGCTCATCTGCATATGACATTTTAGCAACTGTAATTGGATCAATGATGAAGCATCTGGGATGAGCCAGTTGGTCCAATCAGACCAAAAGAAAAGACATTTTATAATCAGGAGAAAGGCTTTCTCTATATCTCCCTTATATGAGCAAGTAAGTATTATTATTTTGCTGTCCATTTAAAAAATTGTGGTAAAATATATGCAAGTATTACCATCTTAACCATTTTAAGTATACAGTTCAGTAATGTAAGGTATTCATATTGAAGTGCAACTAATTTCCAGAGCTTTTTATTTTTAAAAAAATGTATACCCATTAACAACTCTCATTCTATGGCTTGTAGATCTGGCAATATACAAAGGTTTCTAGTTTTACCTATAAAATTTCTATTTATCTACATCAAAGATATGACCTTACAAAGTGACCCATGACATTTTTTTTATCTTGCATATATGCACTGCAGC
The DNA here is from genome assembly GCF_000164805.1 of Carlito syrichta. Taxonomy (NCBI): domain Eukaryota; kingdom Metazoa; phylum Chordata; class Mammalia; order Primates; family Tarsiidae; genus Carlito; species Carlito syrichta. The sequence goes on from NW_007082661.1 coordinate 172,113, forward strand.
AAAGTTAATCTTGCTTGTGAAAACTTCTAACTACTTCAAAGTCTGTTACATAAACTACTCATTTTTCTGACATTTTAATACTAGATATGAGAGGTTTGAATATTTCCTTAATGATTATGAATTCTTAGTTTTATCTATTTAATGAGGTTCACCATTTCTAACAAGGATGTTGGCTACAAGAAGAATGTATTATTATCTACCATTAGCAAACACTTGGAAAGCAACAAATTGCCCAACAGCAAATACATTGCAGGTACAGCATCTAAAATTATTAGAAAGTTATATTAGTATAAAAATATGCTCATGATATATTGAGTGGAAAAATCAAGTTGCTAAATATGTAGTTTGATCTCATTTATATTTCAAAGAATAAAAGGTGTATATTTGAATATATGCATGCATGTACGTTTATACTTTATATATTATATATATGTATGCACACATATTTATGTACATAGCACAAGAGAGAGATGGGGGAGAGAGAGAACTATCTCTTCTTCATTTTCAGCTTAATTTCAGCTATGGGGAAAGGCACTGGGAACTAACTAGAATAAAAAATAATATATTAATTATAATTATCTTTGGGAGATGGGAGCATGGGTGACTTTTGCCTATTTGCATTTTCTAATTATTTAACAATTATATTATTTTTATAATTTGTGTAGTACAAATTTATATTCAAATTTGCAGTCATTTCTAATAAAATATGTATTATATGATTGTTAAATCCTTAGCCCACAAATAAAACTCACACATTTCCTAACACTATGAAATTTTGACACATACTCAATAAACATTACACAATAAATCTTCAATTCTTCAATGACTTTAATAAATTAAGCATTACATGAAAACACCAAAAAGCACTTTAAATATATCTCCTCAATAATTCTTACAACACTCTAAATTAACTACCAAAAGTTCTGTCTACCTAAGTTAACATTATAAAATTACATGTAACATACTTCAAAGTGGCAAAATCACATGAAATTTTAAAGTAAAAAGAACTCAGAGATGTCTCCAGTTTGGCATTTATACAGTATTTCATTATTCTGTCAGCCAGTGTAAACAGAAACTAGGAAAGTTGGTAATATCTTTGTTTCGTGAATGAAAGGATATAGGTTTAAATATCTTCTTATATAGCACTATTGAAATCACAGCCAGGATTAAATTAGGAAAATCTAAGTTTTTTGTGCTAGCTAATTTTTGGGAATGATTATAACTAATATGAAATTTCCCCCATTTTGTAAAATTCCTTTTCTCTATTGTGTCTTATAGCCCATGATGCAGGATTTAAGAAACTTCATTATTTCTCCATACTTTAAATGGTAGTGCAGGTACCAAACGGCTTTGAGCTGATGAACAGTCATGGGGAAGGCAGTGGAGGAATAAGGAAAGAGATGGGAGGACAAGAATCGGCTAAATTAGTATTAACCAGTTACAAAAGTAAGTGTGAAAGTTCTATCAGATTATCAAAACTCTGGAATGGCAGAATACAACTGGGAAACCTGATACTTGAGTTCTAAAGCTAATGTCCTATAGTTGTATAACAGGGGGCAAGTCAGAGTCCTTGGAAATCAGTTTCTTTAACTGAAAAATAAAGTTTGGGCCAGATTTACTAAAGCACTAAAATCCCTTTCAAACACATTGTTATATTACTCTAAGGAACATACAACTGTGGACACCCAACTAGTATCAAGTACTGCTTTGGCAACAGTGAAAAATATCAGTTTCAATACAATTTAAAACAATAAATGAACTAATATTTTTGAAGCATAAGGCAAATACAAACCACGAGAATACTGCTATTCCATGATAATTATTTTCTTTCATTAAGACAACTTTAACCTCCTGATGAAAAACTCATTAAATCTTATAAATTCTTACTTTATTTTATAGATTTAATGAGGTCCACTATCTCTAATAACAAGCAGCTATTTCTTCAGGGAAAGATAATATCAAGACAACAATACATAATTTTAGGCTCTAAAAGTGAACATGTGTTTGCAAGTTTGATATGAGACAGTGGGCTTGACAGGACTTAAAATTCTCTGAGGCCCCATGGGAGTGTGAAAAACAGCACAGGAACCCTGGAGGGAGGCAGACTCAGTCCGTTAGAATGCATCAGTTGTGATCCCAACTCAGGCACACTCCATATGTAACTCCATAGGCAAGTTATTTGGTTTCTCTGAGACTCAGTCCTTGTATATGTAAAATAAACCTAATCACACCTGAATGGTTGCTGTAAAGATGAGAAATACATTCGTAAAGATCCAGCTGAGATGATATCATTTTTGTGCTACATTACTGACTAAAGCTGAATTTCAACTCCAAAAGCATATTAGACGCTAGATGACAAGGTCAAGTAGGAGACAAAATTAATACAAGGCCATGAAAATATCAAATAAATGAATAAAGACTATGTGGACATTTTCCATAAATTTACCTTCCCCTGAAGCTGTTTTCTAAATATAAGCTATAAAACTCTGGATTAGTTAAGATGGCAGTAATTGCCTTCATCACATTTACATTTATGCTTTAATCTGAAAAGTAATTATGGTATGATAATGACCTTAAACTTCTGTGGAACTTTCCTAACTAATATGTAAGTATATCACTATCTTAAGAATGATGCCATTTGGTCTCACTGAATAGTAAAGTGAGATAGAATTTACAAAGAAAAATGCCAGAGATGGGCTCATTATAATGTGTCTATGATTGTCACATAAGCCTGGAACAGATAAGTACACTCTTGTTAAAACATAAGGCAAACTTCTTAAATATGCCTCAATGATGACAGTTCTACTGAACTACATTGCCTCAACTAACTGAAATTCTAACTTGCAGAGTGTAAGTGCAACTGCTTTGAGCTAAAGATGAGTTTTCAAAGAAATAATGTATGCACACTCCTCAGAGACCATTTAAAAACCTGACTCAAGATGCACAATCATCCACAAATTTAATTATTTCTATAATTATGGTATCTAGATGATTTCCTTTTTATTACTGGGATTAAATATACTTCAAACTTGAATAACATGCAGAGTTTATGAAAAGCGGTCACCCCACTATATGAATGATCCGGATGTAAAAAAGTTTTATGTATCTTAATGGTGACAGCAATCTGATTATTAGCTTTTTCATTTGAGGCAGTTTATCTGCAGTTCAAAAAATGCTTTCACTGATACTTTTACCAAAGTATCTTTTCATTATTAGCAGAAGTGTCTGGCATTTAGTCAAAATAGATTCTCCTAAGTATAAATAATTGAATAATTTAAAATCTATGGCTAAAATTGGCAAATTAATAACAATGTAAGAACTAAAATTATCAAAACACTTTTGAAAATACAGTTCTGCTTGGAGGGCTCCATGGAGGAAGTGCTTCATTTTCAAGAAAGGAATGACGTTTCTTTTGTTTCCGTTCAATTCTTTCCTGCCTTTCTTTATTTTCCTAAAGAGAAAATAGAAAACTATGAGTTTATATACACTTACTAACATTATTTTCAAATCAGATTGCTTGCTGAAGAAAAAATCTATAACATATTTACATATTACTTCCTAGTTTAATAGGTGATAAAGAAATAGCAGCTAAAGAATGCTGTCAGTGTATAAGTATCAATAGGTATTAATGCCACTTAATTTTTTAACATTAAATTAGTATTAAAAAAGAACTGTGTGTATAAGAAAAAGAAGATCTACAATTCTATAACTAAAAGATATTAATATAAATTGATGCTGCCCTTCTGAGAACAGATTCTCAGTAAACTTACTGTGTGCAAAGTCTGAATACACCAGGGCAGCATGAGATACCTCAAATTTTTTGAAAACAGTTGAAAATTCAGCCTCATGTCTCTTTGCTTATTATTGGGCTTGAGCACATTTTCAAACTTTTCGTTAGTGCTTCTGTGAATTTTCAGTTCAATTATTTGGCCCACTTAACTGTATGGGTATCAGTGCTTTTAACTTTTAGTAATGTGTGTATTTTCATATAATAAATATTAATGCTATCTTCATATTGAACATTTTAATCTACATTACCTTTTTTTAGTGCTGTGATCATTACACAATGCATACACGTATGAAAACATCAAACTGTACCTCCAAATATGTTGTTATTTTGTGTCAATTAAAAAAAAAATAAAAAAAATCCACAGATATGGGCCCTGTCCCCCAGAAAACATTCAAAACAGGTAATAAACAAGAAACAGGTAATTCCAAATTGTGTGAATTTCTATGAAACATTAAAAAAAATACTGAGAAAGAATAAAAAGAGCATATACTTCCAAAGAAAAGTGGATTCGGGGAAAGTCCCTTTAAAGTGAGATAAGACGAGTAAGAGCAGTCACTTATGACAAGTATTAGGGGGAGAGCATTTCAAGCAGCGAAAATAATAGGGGAGAAGGCTCTGACAAGTGGGAGAAAACTTGGGATGTGGGAGCAAACATGTGAGAGACAGTGTGACTAAGCCTTGGCAGGAGACAGAAGGGAGAGGGCACAGGTGAGAATAAAAAGGTAGAGGAATAAGATCATACTTGAAGGCCACATTAACATTTAGAGCTTAAATGAAAGAATTTAAGGAGTCACAGGGAAGGCAGAAAGAGAGGTTAGAGGACAGCCAGGAGCAGGACAGACAAGGAGAAGACAGCTGCAAGAGAAGAAGGAAATGAATGGTGTAGAACGCTGAAACCTTCTGGAAAGTAGGGGAGAAACACATTAGACAGCCTAGATGTAAACCCATATCTTTCCAAGTGTGGTTTCGGTGTGGTGATGAAGACAAAGACAAGACTGGAGTGGAATGAGAATGAAAAGAATTTGGAGAACTACGGAAGTATAAAAAAACTTTCTAGAGGTTTTGCTATAAAGAAAAGCAGAGAAAAGTGGCACCACAGATGAAGGGTAAGGCAGAATTAAGATAGTTTATTTTTGTTTAAGATTATATCTCCCAGAACATGGTGGGAATAATTCAGGAAGGTTTAGAAAGAATGCTGATTCACAGAGAAGTGGAATGGTAAATTTTATTTTATTGCTTGACAGAATAGTTGTTTCATATTATTTTCAAAAAAATTATCTTCTATATTTTTACATTTTTATTATGCCAGATGAATTTTAGAATCATTTCATTTCCCTGTGTACACTCTCTTCAAAGAAATGACTGAGAACCTGGGATTAGTATAAGTTCGAAATGTGAGTGGCACGTGGTCTTTCGATCCTGCAACCTGGATTGTCTCTCCATTTCTTTAAGTCTCTGTGAACACTTTTGATTTGATGGGTTCCTCACCTTGGTAATTTTCATATATTCCTCAGAGAGCAGCAGCATCAAGAACACGCTTGGAAAGGCCTGTCTATGTAGGCTGATGGTTCAGGAGGAGAGGTATTAGGGTACTATTAGGTGTCTGCACATCTTTCATCAGTACACGAGAGGAGATCCCCCCAAAAAACCAGAATTATCTCTTGGAGGGTAGGCCCCTTATAGCACAGGCTTCCCCCTATGGGAAGGTGTTCTAGGAACCCATAGGCATCAGTAATCAGCTAGCGTTGTGGTGAGAGGCTGCATCAGCTTCAAAGAATTTTTTTTGTGGAGATTCTTTTTGTGTTGTTTTTTTTGAGTTGGAGTCTCACTCTGTCACCCAGACTGGAGTGCAATGGCACATTCCTGGCCACCGCAGCCTCCACCTGGTGGGCTCCGGCGATCCTTCTGCCTCAGCCTTCCAAGGAGCCAAAACTATAGGCGCGTGCTACCACGTCCAGCCTCGGCCTCCCAAAGTGCTGGGATTAGGCTGAGCCACCGAGCCCGGCCTTGGAGATTCTTTCCATGTGTTTGCCCATTTCATGGTGGGTGATTTATAAGCGTACCCACCAGCACCACACTGAGTGAGCGGTTTTTGACCAAAACAACTTGACCCCCGTGCCCTACCCCCATTCATCTGATTTCACCCCGAGTAACTTTTTTAGTGATTCCCTGGAAGAAAAAAGTCCTCAAAGGGAAATGTTTTGCCAATATGGAACAGGTGAAACAAAAAAAGGCAGAAGCACTAAAGGCATCAAAATTGATGAGTTTGAAAACTGTTTTGAGCAGTGGAAAAAGTGTCTCAACAGGTGTCTTGCTATTACATCAAATGGAGAGTACTTTGAAGGTAATTGAAGTTTAAACACGTAAGAATAAACATAATTTTAATAGATACATTACTTTGGATGCCCCTTGCATATGGATTGATAAATATCACAAGAATAAAATGGTAATACAAGATTTCTGTTCGCTTACAATTATTCACATACAATAAAATAGAATTATGAGCTGTTTTAAATCTTAACATTACTGTTCTTGCTCCACATCATGAGAATGTTTGCATGCCTGCTTGCTTGCTATTCCTATTAAAACAAGGAGGGAACTTCCTTTTAGTATCTTAATTGAGACAAGGAAAGCTGTAATTAGATAACTATCAGTCATTTTAGTATTTTAGAAAGAGGCATACCATCCATCTAGGCAGAGGAAAAGCAGTGACCAGGCTGTGTCCACAGGAAATGACTCAATAAACTTCTTTTTAAACATTCCACTTAATGTGGAGAGAGAATGACTGAAAAGAAGCCTTATCTTACTAGTAGAGTGCTGAAAAGCTGGGATGGCAAATAAAAAACTAATAACCTTTATATCAGTTAACAAGAATCAATATCGCAACCGCAATAATAAGTAAAAGAGCCATGTTGAAAAGCCTTCCAGACTGTCATCTGTGGGAGACTGAACCTTCTGATCATTTTCTTATGAAAAGTAACTATAAATTCTTCTGGGAACTGACATGAAGAGAGTCTCATCCACTCTTTGGCTATAACTTTCTCCTAAAAATTACCTAGCAAATGTTACTCAGACTAGGTAGTACATCAAAATTTTGAGATTCTACTTTACATGAAGGTTGAAGTCATTAAGTGTCCACATAGGGATA
>NW_007082662.1:0-387 GCF_000164805.1 Carlito syrichta
GATTTGAGTTCCTCCAGGTATATTCTCTACAGCAGAATTACTTAGTCGCATGATAGTTCAATATCTTGTCCCTTTACAAACAACCACACTGTTTTCCCAAGATATTGCTCTACTTTTCAGTCCACATGTAGTGTAGAAGAATGTATTTTTTTCCAAATTCTTACTTTTATCTGTTATTGTTTGTTATATTATTGATGGTCAGTCTTACAGGGGGTATGAGGTATTTCAAAGTGGTTTCATTTGCATTTTTTTGTTGATGAATGAGGCTGAGCAATTTTCATGTGTCTGCTGGCTGCTTGTATCTCCTCTTATGAAAAGTGTCTAATCACGTATATTGCACACTTTTCAAAGTGAAGGTTTGTCTGATTTTTCTGACTGTTTGAGTTA
>NW_007082663.1:0-389 GCF_000164805.1 Carlito syrichta
AGTTTTCAGGGGAAATGGTTCCAATTTTTGTCCATTTAGGAGTATGCTGGCTGTGGGTTTCTCATAGATGGCTTTTACTGTTTTGAGGTATGTTCCACGTATTCCTAGATGTTCGAGTGTTTTTATCAAGAAGGGGTACTGCATTTTATCAAAAGCTTTTTCTGCATCTAATGATATAATCATGTGGTTTTTGTTTTGACATCTGTATTTAATTACATTTATGGTTTTATGAATGTTGAACCAGCCTTGCGTCCCAGGGATGAAGCCTACTTGGTCATGATGGATAATTCTTGAGATGTGTTGTTGAATCCGGTGTGCTAGGATCTTGTTGAGAATTTTAGCATCTATGTTCATCAAAGATATTGGCCTGTAGTTCTGTTTCTTTGTTG
>NW_007082664.1:0-488 GCF_000164805.1 Carlito syrichta
AATCATCAGGGAGATGCAAATCAAAACCACACTGAGAAACCACCTAACTCCAGTCAGAATGGCAATTATCAACAACTCAAAAAATAACAGCTGCTGGAGAGGGTGTGGTGAAAAGGGAACACTTCTACACTGTTGGTGGGAGTGTAAACTAGTGCAACCTCTGTGGAAAGCAGCGTGGCGATACTAAAAGCTCTAAAAATTGACCTTCCGTATGACCCTGCAATCCCCTTACTGGGAATATACCCTGAAGAACACAAGTCACTCTATAAAAAAGATACCTGCACATGTATGTTTATCCCAGTGTTGTTCACAATAGCAAGAACCTGGAAACAACCTTGCTGCTGATCAAAAGAGGACTGGATTTAAAAAATGTGGTACAGAGAGGCGGCAAGATGGCGACCTGGCAACCCGGTGTCTGAAGCCCTCTGCAAGGGAGATCTACAGTGGGTCTCTGACTCTCGCCCCCGGGAGGCTGGGGACCCCAGCAT
>NW_007082665.1:0-302 GCF_000164805.1 Carlito syrichta
CCTCAGCCTCCCAAAGGCGCGGGATTACAGGCTGAGCCACCGAGCCCGGCCTTTTTTTTTTTTGAGTAGGAGTCTCACTCTGTCACCCAGGCTGGAGTGCAGTGGCACGCTCCTGGCCACCGCAGCCTTGACCAGCTGGGTTCAGGCAATCCTTCCACTTCAGCCTTCCAAGTAGCTGGAACTACAGGCACATGCCACCACGTCCGGCTAATTTTTTTATTTTTTGTAGAGATGAGGTCTCACCAAGTTGCCCAGGCTGGTCTTGAACCTGTGGGCTCAGACAGTCCTCTCACCTCGGCCTC
>NW_007082666.1:0-304 GCF_000164805.1 Carlito syrichta
ACTTAGAAGGCTGAAGCAGAAGGATTGCCTGAGCCCAGCAGGTTGAGGCTGCAGTGGCCGTGAGCATGCCACTGCACTCCAGCCTGGGTGACAAGAGTTATACTCCAACTAAAAAAAAAAAATCAAAAAAATTAGCTGGGCATGTTGGCACATACCTGTAGTCCCAGCTACTCAGGAGGCTGAGGTAGAAGGATCACCTGAGCCCAGGAGGTTGAGGCTGCAGTGAACCCTGATTGTACCACTGCACCCCAGCCTGGGCAACAGAGTAAGACCCAAACTAAAAAAAAAAAAAAAAAAGGGAATT
>NW_007082667.1:0-376 GCF_000164805.1 Carlito syrichta
CCATGGGAGACATTCCTCAAAAAGGCACGTCACTGAATGGGGGGGCAACAAGTATTATAGAGGCTTGGTCTTTGGCGTGACACCTGATTCTCCCTGTTTTTCAGCGTATACTATCCTACATTGAGTGCAAAGGCCTAGCAGAGCTGTATTCAACGTTTCCTGTATACAAAGTGCACAACTCAATGGTGCCACACTGAGCGACATGAGCGGTTCGCTGTTATCTTTGGGAAAGCATTATTTGTTCACCTATTGAATTCTAAAGTGTTTTTGATTTAACCTGTCCGTCTCCTATCCAAACCCATTGCTCTTCCGTTGGCCTTTACGAGGAAGAGCTGGCAGGCTTGGCTTGCTGGCTGTGAGTGTGCATCAGCTTGGG
>NW_007082668.1:0-372 GCF_000164805.1 Carlito syrichta
GTCAGCTATTAAGGTAAGCTGGCTAGCTAGTTAAGTCACCTACTTAAGTCAGCTCGCTGGGCAGAAGGTTAGCTAGGTAGTTAGGTAGCTAATTCTGCTGTCAAGCCAGTGGCCTATCTATATAGGTAACTACTTAAGTCAGCTGGCTAGCTAGTTAAGTCAGCTGGACATTCAGCTTCCTGTCTAGATAGCTAGGTAGTTAAGTCTGCAGGCTAGTCAACTGGCTATTTCGTTAATTCAGCTAGTTTAGTCAGCTGTCTAGCCTGATGGCTAGCCATGTAGCTAGGCAATTAAGTCAGCTGGCTAAGCAGTTGGCTATCTGCTTAAGTCAGATTGTTAAGTTAGTCTGCTAGCCAGCTTGCCAGCTAGGTA
>NW_007082669.1:0-383 GCF_000164805.1 Carlito syrichta
TCTTTATGGCTGCATAATATTACATTGTGTATATGTACCACATTTTTTTTATCCAGTCCAACTTCGATGGGCAACATGGTTGGTTCCATGATTTTGCTATTGTGAATAGAGCTGCAATAAACATACATGTGCAGGTATCTATTTTGTAGAATGATTTGAGTTCCTCTGGGTATATTCCCAATAGGGGAATTGTTGAGTCATATGGAAGGTCAATTTCTAGTTCTTTCAGAAAACGTCAAACTGTCTTCCAAAGAAGTTGCACTAGTTTGCATTCCCACCATCAGTGTAGAAGCGTTCCTTTTTCTCCACATCCTCGCCAGCATTTGTTGTTTGTTTTATTAATGATGGCCATTCTTACTGGGGTTAGGTGGTATTTCAATGTG
>NW_007082670.1:0-343 GCF_000164805.1 Carlito syrichta
CACTGGGGAGAGGAGAACCTATTCAGTAAATGGTGCTGGGAAAACTGGCTGGCCACATGCAGAAGATTGAAACAGGACCCTTATCTATCCCCATACACAGAAATTAACTCTAAATGGATCAGAGACCTAAATGTAAAACTTAAACCATAAGAACCTTAGAAAATGAAGGACATACCCTCATAGAAATTGGAACTGGCATCCAGTTCCTGAACAAAACCTGAAACCCCCAGGCCATAAGAGATAAGATAGGGGACCTCATTAAACTGACAAGCTACTGCAAAGTCAAAGAAAACCATCAAGAGAGCAGGGAGACAGCCTACAGACTGGGAAAAAGTATTTGCCA
>NW_007082671.1:0-1388 GCF_000164805.1 Carlito syrichta
TCGTTAAGTTGGCTGACCAGTCGACTCACCTGCAGGCTGACTAGTTATGTCAGCTGACCAATTGATTCAATTGCCGGTGAACTTGTTAATTCAGCTGACCAATCAGCTCACTTGCCGGTTGACTAGTTAAGTCAGCTAACCTGTTGGCTCACTCACCGGCTGACTAGTTAAGTCAGCTAACCGGTCAGCCTACTAGCCTTCCAACTAGTTAAGTTAGCTAACCAATTGGCCGACTAGTGGGCCAACTTGTAAGTCGACAACTTCCATCTGATAACTAGTCAGTTGACTAGTTAGGTCAGCTAAAAAGTCGGCCAATTAATCGGACGACTAGTTAGGTCAGCAAATGAGTCAGCCAACTAGTTAACCGAGCTAATTAGAGGGTCAATTCGTCAGTCAACTAGTTTACCCAGCTAAATAGTCGGCTTACTATTCGGCCGACTTTTTATGCCAGCAAACAAGTCGGCCGAATAGGCAGCCAACATATTAAACCAGCTAACTAGTCGGCAGACTCATCAGCCAAAAATTAAAGTCACCTATTTAACTCGTTAAATGCCTAGTTAATTCAGCTAGATATCTCATTTACCAACTAGTCAAAACAGATAGCTAACTCGTTAACTAACTTGTTTAAGTCAGCTAGCTATCTCATTAGCCAACTAGTTATGTCAGTTAGCTAAGTCAGCTGGCTACCCAGCTAACTAGCTAAGTCAGCTAGATAAATCAGTTAGCTCGGTTGTTAGCTAACTATTTAAGTCAGATACTTAAGTCTGCTTCCTGACTAGTTAACTAATTAATAACATCAGCCTGTTATTCAGCTAGTAAAATAGTTAGCTAACTATTTAACTCACGCAGTTAAGTTAGCTAGCTAACTGGTTAAGTCTGTCAGTTAAGTCAGCTAGTTAAGTCAGTTTTCTAATTTCATCAGCTGTTTAAGACAGCTAGCAAGCTAGTTAACTAACAGGTTAACTTAGCAGGTTGAGTCAGGTAGTTAGCTAGTTAATGAATGTATTAAGTCAACTGATTGAGTCAGCTAGCTGGCAAGAAAGGAAACAGGTTGAGTCACATGGTTGAGTAGGCTAGCTAGCCAGTTAGCTAATGAGTTAAGTCAGCTGGATGAGTCAGCTACCTACCTAGCTAGCAAATGATTTAAGTCAGCTGGTTGCTAGCTCATTACCTAATGAGTTAAGTAAGATAATTAAGTCACCTAGCTAGCACGTTAGATAATGAGTAAGCTAACTAGTTAGCTAGCTGTTTTAGTCAGCTAGCTAGCCTGGCAGCTAACTATTTAAATCAGCTGGCTAGCTAGATAGTTAGTTAGATAATTATATAAGTCAGCTAGCTACCTAGGAAGCTAGCTAGTTAAGTAAGCTAGTTAAGTCAGCTGGCTACCC
>NW_007082671.1:2763-3458 GCF_000164805.1 Carlito syrichta
ACCCACTGCACTCCCAGTCTGGGTGACAGAGTGAGACTCCAACTTAAAAAAATAAAAAAGAAAGAAAGCTCACTAGCAAGCTGGATAGCTAGGTAGCTAGATACTTTAGTCAGCTGGCAAGACAGCAGACTACATAGGTGGCTAACTAGTTTAGTCAAATGGCTATCCAGCTGAATATCTAGGTAGCTAGGCAGTTAAGTCGATCTGCTAGACAACTGGCTACCTGATTAAGACAACTAGTTAAGTCAGATGTCTAACAAGCTGGCTGGCTATGTAGTAAGCAAGTTAAGTCAGCTGGATAGCCAGTTGGCTAGCTAAATGAGTCAGCTAGATAATTCAACTGGCTTCCCAGCTTGCAGGCTAGGTAGGTAGGTAGTTAAGTCAGCTGGCTAGTTAGCTGGCTAGCTGGTTAAGTCAGATCGTTTATTCAGCTTGCCATCCAGCTGGCTAGCTAATTAAGTCTGATAGTTAAGTCAGCTGACAAGCCAGCTGGCTAGTTAGGTAATTAGCTAGTTAAATCAGCTAGTTAATTCAGCTGGAGAATTAGGTAGCTAGTTAGTTAAGTCAGCTAGTTAAGTCAGCTGGCTAACTGGTAAAGTCAGTTAATTCAACTGGCTAGCCAGCTGCCTATGAGGGTAGCTATCTAGTTAAGTCAGCTGGCTAGCCAGCTGGCTAGCTAGTTAGGTCACCTAATT
>NW_007082672.1:0-399 GCF_000164805.1 Carlito syrichta
CACAATCATGTCGTCAGCAAAGAGGGATAACTTGACTTCCTCTTTTCCTATTTGGATACCCCTGATTGCCTTCTCTTTTCTGATTGCTCTATCTACGACTTCCAATACTATATTGAACAGGAGGGGAGAGAGTGGGCATCCTTGTCTTGTTCTAGTTTTCAGGGAAAATGTTTCCAATTTTCGTCTGTTTAGGAGTATGCTAGCTGTGGGTTTCTCATAGATGGCTTTTACTATTTTGAGGTATATTTCATGTATGCCTAGGTGTTCAAGGGTTTTTATCAGGAGGGGGTGCTGGATTTTATCAAAAGCTTTTTCTGCATCTAATGATACAATCATGTGGTTTATGTTCTGATGTCTGTTGATGTATTTAATTACATTTATTGTCTTGTGAATGTTGAA
>NW_007082673.1:0-348 GCF_000164805.1 Carlito syrichta
CAACCCCGCGGGCTCAGGCAATCCACTCACTCAGCCTCCCAAAGGCCCGGGATTACAGGCTGAGCTACCGAACCCGGCTCGAGTAACATTTGTTAAAGTAGGTATCAACCAGCTGGGCTCGGTGGCTCAGCCTGTAATCCCAGGCCTTTGGGAGGCTGAGGTGAGTGGATTTCTCGAGCCCGCGGGTTCGAGACCCGCCTGGGCAACTTGGTGAGACCTCATCTCTACAGTAAATCAAAAATCAGCCGGGCCTGGTAGCGCGTGCCTGTAATTCCGGCTACTCAGACGGCTGAGGCGGCAGAATCGCTGGAGCCCAGCCGGTCGAGGCTGTGGTGGCCGGGAGCCTGC
>NW_007082674.1:0-331 GCF_000164805.1 Carlito syrichta
ATGCTGGCGAGGATGTGGAGAAAAAGGAATGCTTCTACACTGTTGGTGGGAATGCAAACTTGTACAACCTCTCTGGAAAACAGTGTGGCGATATCTGAAAGAACTAGAAATTGACCTTCCATATGGCCCAGCAATTCCCCTATTGGGAATATACCTGAAGCAACTCAAATCATTCTACAAAAAAGATACCTGCACACGCATGTTTGTTGCAGCTCTATTCACAACAGCAAAACATGGAACCAATCATCTTGCCCATCGAAGCTGGACTGGATAAAAAAAATGTGGTACATATACACAATGGAATATTATGCAGCCATAAAGAAGGACAAAT
>NW_007082675.1:0-318 GCF_000164805.1 Carlito syrichta
GACTAAAAATCCCGAGTGGGGCCATAATTATATTTCAGCTGCCTGAATGTCTGGCATGAACGAGGATTCACTTAGAGATTGAGGTAATTGGCTGTATTGGCACAGGAAAGAAAATAGGAAAAGGCTGTGAAATTAGAATACAATGGTTAATTGAAGGAACTATCGAGTTAGACAATAATGGTGAGAGAAAATAAGAAAACAAGAGAGTTGCATGATCTGAACATAGTGGTTAAAATATATTAAAAGTTTAGCAGGGCTCGGTGGCTCAGCCTGTAATCCTGTGCCTTTGGGAGGCTGAGGTGAGTGGATTGCCTGAGC
>NW_007082676.1:0-302 GCF_000164805.1 Carlito syrichta
TCCAAGTAGCTGGAACTACAGGCACGTGCTACCACGCCTGGCTAATTTTTTGATTTATTGCAGAGATGAGGTCTTGCCAAGTTGTCCAGGTGGTTCTCGAACCTGTGGGCTCAGACAATCCACTCACCTCAGCCTCCCAAAGGCGCGGGATTACAGGCTGAGCCACCAAACCCGGCTGTTTGTATATTTTTAAAAGTTGTGCACCTTAAGTGGGGCTTGGTGGCTCAGCCTGTAATCTCGTGCTTTGGGAGCCTGAGGTGAGTGGATTGCCTGAGCCCGCAGGTTCGAGACCTGCCTGGGCA
>NW_007082677.1:0-326 GCF_000164805.1 Carlito syrichta
CTTGGCATCTTCCTAACCAGAAATGTGAAAGACCTTTACAATGAAAACTACACAACACTGCTCAAAGAAATCAAAGATGACACAAACAAGTGGAAAAATATCCGTGCTCATGGATTGGAAGAATCAACATAGTGACGATGTCCATCTTACCTAAGGCAATCTACAAATTTAATACAATACCCATCAAATTACCAGCAACATTCTTCTCAGACCTAGAAAAAAAATACAGGAATTCATATGGAAACACAATCAACCAAGATAGGCAAAACAATCCTCAGCAAAAAAAAAAAAAACAAAGCAGGAGGTATCACATTACCAGACTTCAA
>NW_007082678.1:0-333 GCF_000164805.1 Carlito syrichta
AAAAATGAAATACCTTGGCATCTTCTTAACCAGAGAAGTGAAAGACCTTTACAATGAGAATTACAAAACACTGCTCAAAGAAATCCAATAAGACATAAGCAAATGGAAAAATCTACCATGCTCATGGATAGGAAGAATCAATATTGTTAAAATGTCCATCCTACCCAAAGCAATCCCTAGCGAGAGAAACAAAGCAGGCAGTATCACACGTCCAGACTTCAAACTCTACTATAAGGCTACAGTAATCAAAGCCACCTGGTAATGTGTCGCTCACCCCGACCAGCAGGAAGGAGGCAACAACAACGTGTTCTTCTCAAAGCGGTTTATTCAGCC
>NW_007082678.1:1223-4886 GCF_000164805.1 Carlito syrichta
GCATGATCAATGTTTGTATACCTAACCCTGAATTGTACCTCACATCTTTATAACAAAAATTTAAAAAATAAAAAATAAAGAAAAGAAAAAAATTTAATTTGACTAACATTAGGTAATTTTGAACTAGACAAAATTGTATTTTGAATAAATGTTATATTTTATGACTTTATAGTTTAAAAAAAAAAAGCTTAACTTACTTTTATTTACAAGGGGGGACACCAAAAAACCCAGAATTATTTTTTGGAGAGCATGCCCCTTGTAGCACAGGCTTCCTCTGCTGGGTAAGTGTTCTAGGAACCCACTGGCATCAGGGTACCAGCAAGAGTTGTGAAAGACTGTGTTTGGCCTCAGTGAATTTTCTTTTTTCTTTTTTTTTTGCAGATTCTTTCAACTAGTTTGCTCATTTTATGATTTCATGATGGGTGATTTACAAACACACCTCCCCACACCACATTGAATATTAAGCAGCTTTTAAACAAAAATAACATGACCCCCATACCTCATCCTCCCTAGTCACCTGATCTCACCCCAAGTAACTTTTTTGTGTCCCTCCAGATGAAAAAGTCCTCCAAGAGGAAAATTTTTCCAGTGTAGAAGTGACAAAAACAAAACAAAAGCACTAAAAGTTGTCAAAATTGATAAGTTCAAAAACTGTTTTGAGCAGTAGACAAAGTGTCTCTACTGATGTATTGCATCAAACAAAATTTGAAGGTGACTGAAGTTTAAACATGTAAGAATAAATACACAATGTTTTATAAATAAATTCCGAGTTTTGGGGGTCCCATCTCATATATGTTCTGTGTATAGAATTTTCTACATTTCGTAGTTTTATTTATATATATTAAGTGTAAGATTAAGTCTCAATAATTCTAACTTTTAGTGCAAATCCCAGGACTTAATTTTGAGCTATCTCGTATCAATAATTGTAGATAGAAAGCATTTTATAATATTTTAGAAAGATGTTTTTTAAAATTATTTTTATTAATAAATCTAGATATATTTAGTATTAAAAAGCACATAAAATAAGATGTCAAAATATATAAATGCAAACATGTGCAATAATTAATATTTCAGTATATTAATTTATAAATGGCTCAGAGATTTTATGATTATTATTTAACTTAATACAATATGACTTTAAGATTTTAAATTGTTGAAAAGAATTTTGCAACCATAATATAGGAATACTTCCTATTGCCCCTTTTGGTCATCCTGGATCTTGAGTAGCCACCTAGAACATAGGTCACCTATGAAAGGCCGGGCCTTTCTGAGTCCTGAATTTATGTGCTGGGCATAGAGTTCACAACAGCTGTGAAGAAGTCTGGAAGGAGAATGCCTTCCAGAATAGCCAGCAGGAAAAACTGGAGCAGGGAAGAAGGGGCAATAATGAGCTTCATTCTGCCTTGTGCTTGGTGACCGAGGCACTGAGAAGTTTCCAGGTCTAATTATGGCCACCTATCTAGATCAAAGAATTCAGAGATTCAAACAAAAATTACAAGCTCATAGTCAAACAAGTAATATTTACTAAGAATTTCGAAGCATTTTTATTTTACCAATTTAAAAACTAGCTTTATATACCAAATATTATATATGCATTATAAGACATATATAATAATACATAAAGATATATAAGTATAATATATATAATTTGAATACATAATGCATATATATATAGAACATATAGGCACACAGACAAAAGCAGATCATGCAGTTTTTATAAAGGATGCACATTTGCCAGCTTTTAAATCGTTTTCCTTTTCTTCATTTAGACTATTAATCTTTCCACTCTGTTTTATTGCCCTAGGCAATTGTTATCCAGACAACTCTAAATTTATACTTTTAAAGAGACAACTTTTAGATGTAACAAGACAGAAAATGCGTAACTCAAAACCATAAAGCTTAAACTTTAGACTTTAATATTATACACTATTTGCTTAGACCGTGGGAAAAATAATGTGAATAAAAATTTTAAGACAAGGTAGCCAGAAAAAAAATCTTAAACAAATGTATGTTTTATTAAATAAGTTTGCAACAATAATAAACAGTTTCTAATGTATACGGATAACCTTATAAATGGAGATTTTCTTTATAAATTTATTTTGTAAAGGCATCTTACAATAGTTAATGCTAGAAATATGTGTTTTGCTCCAAAGGTCGTCTTTCTAAATTAGCTACTGTTTCTTAGCTAAAATTATTGAGTTCAGGGTGAAGCCCATTAAGGAATAGGGCAAAGAAAACCATCTTTATGCTTAGCGTCCCATAAATAGATCTGAAAAAGGAGCAAGTCTATTTTACCTGAGATCTATCTTTTATAGATATTTTATTCAGGGTTGCTTTCCCATCCCTTGTCTTTGGGACAGGATAGTAACTAAGTCAAAAAGTTAGAAGATTTAATTTTTTAAAATTAATTAGTCACATCAATTTTTTCTTTTTTGCCTTCTTAAATTTTTTTTTATTTTAAAGATGTGGGGTACAATTCAAGGTTAAATATATAAGTGTTCATTATGCAGGTACTCTTGTTGATGATGTGTGCCCCCCCAACCCCTGGCAGAAACCCACTACTGCCAATCCCACCAGCCCCCCTAGGCAATTTCCCACTATTGACAATCCTTTTCATATAGTATTACAATAATTGTTCCAGGTTTACTTATGAGTGAGAACATGTGATACTCAGTTCTTTGTTTCTGTGATAGATCACTCAGTATTGTGGATCCAAGTTGTTGGAAAGTTCATAATTTTGTCCTTTATGACTGTGCAATATTTCATCATGTATACATACCACATTTTTTTATCCAGTCCTCTTTTGATGGGCAACATGGTTGGTTCCATGTTTTCACTATTATGAATAATGCTGCAATAAACATGCTTGTGCAGGTATCATTTTCATAGAGTGATTTGAGTTCCTCTGGGTATATTCCCAGTAGGAGGATTGTGGGGTCATATGAAAGGTTGAATTTTAGATCTTTTAGGAATTGCCACACTGTTTTTCAGACTGTACTAGTTTAAACTCACACCAACTGAGTAGATGCATTCCCTTTTTGCTGCATCCTCTCCAGCATCGG
Organism: Carlito syrichta; assembly: GCF_000164805.1. NCBI lineage: Eukaryota > Metazoa > Chordata > Mammalia > Primates > Tarsiidae > Carlito > Carlito syrichta. The sequence goes on from NW_007082678.1 coordinate 4,286, forward strand.
TTGTTTTTTGAGCTATTGATGATGGTCCTCCTGACTGGAGTTAAGTGATATCTCAGTGTGGTTTTAATTTTCGTTTCTTTGATGACTAGTGAGGCTGAGCATTTTTTCATGTATCTGTCTTCTTTGGAGAAGTGCCTATACATAATTTTTGCCCACTTTGTAATGAAGCTGTTTGTGTTTTTCTTTTCAGCACATTTGAGTTCCTTGTAGATCTTAGATATTAGACCTTTGTCAGATGTACAGTTGGTAAATATTTTTTCCCAGTCTGTGGGCTGTCTTCCCACTCTCTTGGTTTCTTCAGCTTTGCAGAAGCTTGTCAGTTTGATGAGGTCACACTTGTCTATCTCATCTCTTAATGGCATGGGCACTTGGAGTTTTGATCAGGAATTGATTGCCAATTCCAATTTGCATAAGGGTGTCTTCTTTATTTTCTAAGGTTCTTATAGTTTGAGGTTTTACATTTAGGTCTTTGATCCATTTAGAGTTGACTTTTGAGTATGGTAGTAGGTAGGAGTCTTGTTTTATTTTATTTTTTGAGTTGGAGTCTCACTCAGTCACCCAGACTGGAGTGCAGTGGCCGCTCCCGGCCACCGCAGCCTCG
>NW_007082678.1:4906-20277 GCF_000164805.1 Carlito syrichta
GCAGCCTCGACCTGCTGGGCTCTGGCGATCCTTCCGCCTCAGCCTTCCAAGTACCCGGAATTACAGGCATGCGCTACCACGCCTGGCTGATTTATTTATTTATTTATTTATTTTAGAGATGAGGTTTCACTGCCCAGGTGAGTCTCGAACCCGCGGGCTCAGGCAATCCACTCACCTCAGTCTCCCAAAGGTGCAGGATTACAGGCTGAACCACCGAGCCCGGCTGGGGTCTTGTTTTAATCTTCTGCATGCGGTCAGTCAATTTTCCCAGCACCATTTACTGAATAGGTTCTCCTTTTCCCAGGGATTGGTGATGAAGGCTTTGTCGAAGATGAATTGGTTGAGAAATTGAGGTTTTGTTTCTGGAATCTCTATTCTGTTCCATTGGTCTATATGCCTGTTCTTGTACTAATACTGGGCTGTTTTGATTATTGTAACTTTTTAACAAAGTTTAAAGTCTGGGAGTGTGATACCTACTGAAAGGGCAGGCAGAGAGTGGGAAGCCATTTTTCACCTTGTTCTTAAACCCTGACACAATGATGAGAGAGTAGAAGCTATGCTTTTAAAGAAATGCACACTTTAAATAAATTAACTTTGCCGACTTTGTCTTTTCAGAAATTGACTTCCTGGTGCCAGGTATCAGAGGTATCTCACAGCGGCAATTAAGCTTGCCAAGAGTAAAGGGAATTTACAAGGCCTAAGACATCATACATTGGGCAAGGATTGTAAAAGTCGTGAAACTTGTAATTACAAAAGTTATAACCGCTCAGGGGGAGAGCAGGTGGGGATTCGATCTTCCAGTAAATTGGGCACTATCTAGAGGGAAGCCAAGGGTCCTCCGAAGCTCCCCAGTGGGAATGTCTAGGAGATAAGGGGTGGTACACCCTCCATTAGGTCTAAGGAATGTCGTTTGAGAAGGTGCAGGAGAATTAGAATCCTTGTCACGCCCTTCTCTAGGGGCTATGATAATGTGGGTGAACATTAATGGGTCTCTGTGTCACAGGTTCTCCAAGACATCCACAGGTGATTGATAAGGAAGTCACAGCAGTCACTGCAGTCACGTGCAACATCTCCAAGGATTTAAGCCAGGACTTTGGGGGCTACAATGCCACACTCACCTAGAGTGCAGGCCCACTCCCTGTCTGTGGGGGGTGAACTTTTCTTAAATAAATCTTTTCTTCTCTTACTTCTGTGTGTTGCAATTCTTTGCATTTACTCGGATCTCTGGGTTGCCGGCGCGCACCTCCGGCTTGCCAGCCCTGGCAGTGCTGTGCCTCTCCCTCTTCATCCACCCTCCCTCGCCCTGTCGGTACCCTAACACCTACTGCTTTTTTTTTTTCCCACCCTGAGGATTGTTTTGGCTATTCGTGGTCATTTATGTTTCCATACAAATTCCTGTATTGTGCTTTCCAGGTCTGAAAAGAATATTGCTGGTAATTTAATGGGTATTGCATTAAATCTGTAGATTGCCCTGGGTAAGATGGACATTTTAACAATGTTGATTCTTCTAATCTATGAGCATGGAATATTTTTTCATCTGTTTGTGTCATCTTTGATTTCTCTGAGCAGTGTTTTGTAGTTTTCATTGTAAAGATCTTTCACATCTCTGGTTAGGAAGATGCCAGGGTATTTCATTTTTTTTGTGACTTTTGTGAATGAGATTGTGCTTTTTATTTGAGTTTCTGTTTGTTTATGGTTGGTGTATAGAAATGTGATTGCCTTTTGCACATATATTTTATACTCTGAGATTTTGCCAAAGTCCTTTATCAGTACAAGGAGGTTTTTGACAGATTCTCTTGGGTTTTGCCTTTTATAAAGAGTTTTTTTTTTTTTATCAAAATATCGAAATTTTTTTAGAAGCTTCTGACACCAGTAGGAATCTTTGGATGAGACTAATTCAGGAGTGCTGATTTTTAAATTTTTTATATCGCAGTGTTGTTCATTTGAAACATTCTGTTGTAGTTTTAAATTACCTTTAGTACATTTTTGCCACCTTATAGGCATATGCTGCTTCCAGAGCCTAGTACCTATATATGTAAATGTAGGCATAGCCAGAAAATAGGTTACTTGGGTTCTTAGAAAGTAAGGATCCTATTTTTGCCATGAATTTTAGTTTTGATTCTCATATCCCCTTGATCAACTTAGTCAATGATTTTTTTTCCCTGTGAACAAGAGAAAGAAAGAAACAAATGAGATAGAACACACAAATCTCTGTGAACTTCCAAAACCCTAAGTTTCCACCTCCTGCAGCTTTGACATTTACTGCCTGACCCTTTAGACACATGAGGCCCTAACTGGATCCAAGCCAGTTAATTATTAGATCCTATCCATCCTGGAGTCAGTCCAGTTTTTGTCACAACTTCTGAACCCAGTTCAGATTTTTTAAAAGTGTGTGTGCATATATAAATATATTTTAAGCAAACTTAGCTCAAAAGACAAATCCGTGGAGTTTTAGAATCTGAGAGAGAACTTACCCACAATCTCGAGTGGCTGTGAGAGGTGCCCATGATGGATCTAGCAGGTAGCCTGCTTGGTTACTTGGTGATCCTGGGGGTTGCTAGAAGCAACCCAGTTCTACAGATCTCACGTCTGACACACTCTGTGAAATGTAAAATCATAAACAAATTAAATTTAGCAGTTTAATAAGATAAGAATGATTCATGAACTGGGAAAGCTTCGAACTAGAATAGGTTTAGAGAGACTCTAGTGTCGTTATGTGTTGGAAGAAGATCCCTGGACACAAAAAGAAAGTTGATATATAGAAAACAGAGGTGAGGTACAGAAATAGTCAGATTAGTTACAGTTCAGTGTTTGCCTTACTTGAACGGGGTTTGAATGGTTGGCCACCTTTGGTCGAAACACAGTGATTGGCACAAGAGTATGTGGCTATCTGTTTATACACTCAGGTTATAGCTTACTACATACAGAAATCTTTAAAATGCATAAAGAAGCAGCTTTTAGCTAAACTGAATTTAACAACATGGGGGAAATTTGCTTTGACCCTATTAAATGTTGACATCATAAAAGCGAAAAAATTAAAATAGAAACATAAAAATGTAAGCTTGATTAGTTTCAGCAGTTAATTTTTTCTGTGATGTTTCTGTCTTTTGTATAACCTAACTGGAACCCTGCAGGTGTTTGGTTTGTATTTTCTGTCATAGAACGTCTTTATACATGGAGATTTCCAGTGGGTCACAGGCAGTGGTCTCAGTTCACATGGTGCAGTCAAAATGATTTGAACCATTAAGGAAGGGGACAATGAATAGGTGCAATGCTTTATTTATGCTCTCTCCAAAGACTCAGACAAAGTTCCTGTGCAAACACCTTCCCAGTGTTTCCTTTCCTCCTGGAATGCAGTGACATCAGGACCTGCCAAATCTTTGTCTCTACCCTGTCTGTTTCTTTGGGAATCTTTCTGACTGTGTCTGTTACTGACAACACATATTCTTCAATTCTGTAAGTCAGTCCAACTCATTTTATTTCTGCCAAATAATGCTCCAATTTTCTAAGTATTCAAATCACCTGTGATCATAATATATAAAATTGTATTACCTTAAAATTTTTAGATTGTTCTTCCTAATTTGTCTCAGCAATCACTTTACACCTGTAAACTACAAAATAAAGATAACTCTAAGTGGCTTAGATAATAGACCCTAAGAAGTGAATGCAATTAGTTATATAATCCATAGGATTATACAATGAAAATAAACTTGCTAAACATAAGGTATATCGTTTTCTATTACTGATCCCTCAGTAAATTTTCTCCTCTGGGAATAATGGGAACATAGACAAGTTTAACTAAAAATATAAAAAGGGAAAGAGAAAGCATTCTTGAAAATATTTATTTGCAAAATATATGTCTTAATGCTCCAGAAATAATTCATAAATGCTTTACTGTGAAAGGTTTCAGCAACTTCAAAACACAAAGGATAAGATGGTCAGGCTTTCCTTATCCTAGGGAACACCTTGACAGGTGTCATGTATTCTGCAGTTGGTGGGTACAGAGTACATTTTTTTTCTTTTTTTGTCAGAGACTCACTCTGTTGCCCAGACTGGAGTGCAGTGGCACAAATACAGTTATCACATCCTTGACCTGCTGGGCTCAGGCGATCCTTCCACCTCAGTCTTCCAAGTAGCTGGGAACAACATGTGTCACCACCCCCAGCAATTTGTTTGTTCGTTTGTTTGTTTGTTTATTGTAGAAACGAGGTCTTGCCATGTTGCCCAGACTGGCCTTGAACTCCTGGGCTCAAGTAATTCTCTTGCCTCTCAAAGTACTGGAATTACAGGCGTGAGCCACTCACTGCACCTGGCCTCAAATTATTGTTTTATATCTATTATATCTAGAATGTATTTATTTTCTTTCTAATAAACAAATGTGCTAATAGCTATGTATAGAAAAAATAGTTTCATGACAGTACATTTGCCCTTATATCATAATATTTTCATGAGAATTTCTTTTCTTCTCTTGCCGTAAAAAGCTACAAAATATTGCATATCTTTGTAAAGTTGCTAAACTCATTCATATCTTCTTTCCTTTCTTCATATTTTAGATCTGTGGATTTGGACTCATAGATGTAAAATTATTTGTTCAAAGTTTGTTCAAAGTGTCTGCACATTTCAAATTTCCATCTGTATTAAAATTTTTACTTCCAAGTGATTACATCATTCTCTCTTTCCCCTCAAACTGGATTGTTTCCTGCATTCTGTAGCTTTGCATCCTCATGAACACAACAAAGTAATCAAATGCTTTAAAGAAAAAAGGTAATGCCATGTTGGGATCACTTCTCTGAGTTTCTTTTCACTCTCCTATTGTCGCCATGCAAATCTTTGAAGGCTTGGTGTTCTGTGATCCTTTTAAAAGTATTTATTTTTAAGATATTCGATCTAGTTTTTATACTTAATGTCAGTGAAAGGTTGATACAAAGCAACCAGTCAATCATTTCTGAAGACATTTTATACAATTTGTAATCATAGAGAAGCAAAAAGATATATGCCTGTATTCACAGGACTGGAGCAAGAAAAGAGAAATGGAAATTATAGATATAGAAAGTAGAGAAATAGGCATAATATAATATCAAGTAAAAATGTAGAGCATCACGTACTGTCTCTAATTTTCTGTGTTTGTAAGTGTAGTATTTGCTTCTATAATCAAGAAAAAATGACATGAATATAATTAAAATTCTTGTGATAAGATTATTAAAGTAATTACTATATAATTAATTATGGAGATAGTTTTTCTGAAATATTTGATAGTTCCATATAGTGTGTGAAATAAATTAAATGGAGATGTTTTACTTTTCCCTTTTGAAGTGGAGTAATTGACTGTACACAGAACTTTCTTGGATACAATAGAAAAAAATCTTCTAAAATAAAGACCTCCTTTGTTTGTAGTCAGTGGCGAATAATGGAGAGAATCAGAATTGGACAGTTAATTCTCTGAAAGATAAAGTGGTTTCTGGGCTACTCTGATTCTGGGGATGGTTTCTGATTCTGAGCAGCAGGCAGGAGGCCGACTGACTGAAAGGTGTTGCCCATTCTGCAGGGTACGTAAATCTCCCAAGAATTGTGGGCATACAGGTGCAGGCTGGAAGATCAGAGCACATGGGCTCGGTGGCTCAGCCTGTAATCCCGCGCCTTTGGGAGGCTGAGGTGAGTGGATTGCCTGAGCCACGGGTTCGAGACCTGCCTGGGCAGCGAGACCTCATCTCTACAATAAATCAAAAAATCAACCGGGCGTGGTAGCGCATGCCTGTAATTCCGGCTACTTGGAAGGCTGAGGCGGAAGGATTGCCGGAGCCCAGCAGGCGAGGCTGGGGTGGCCGGGAGCAGCCACTGCACTCCAGTCTGGGCAACAGAGTGAGACTCCAACTCAAAAAAAAAAAAATTTTTTTCTGGAGCTGCATAGCATAGAGAGATTGAAAATTTCAGCAAAAAGTATATCTTTCAGAAATAATATGAAACAGTACCAAAGTTTCTGACCCACCAGGAACAACAAAAGAAAACTAGCATATACGATAATATTTTAGAAACAAGAAGTTATTTTATAGAATCCAACAGGTAATTCAGCCTAAAAACTCTTAGCAAACTAAATCAGAAGGTACTTTTTAAAAAGGGATGACTAGATCCACAGTCATGCTTAATGATGAAGCGGTGACCATTATCTTGTGACTATTAGGAACAACACAGGAAGGCTCCTGTCACCACTTGTATTCAGCAGTGCCCTTGAAGGGCTGGCCAGTGCTATGAGGTAAGGAAAAAAAGGAAGAGGCATGCAGGCTATATAAGAAGAAATAAAATAACTGCTATTCACAGATGACATGACCATGCACAAAGAAAATCTAAAAGAGCTCATAAACTAATAAACAGAAAATCATACAACCTAAGCTCAATACAACGTCAATCTGGGAAAACAAGTTTATTTCTGTTTACCAATGACAAACAGACAGCAAAATTTATAAAATATTGTCTAACATTATTTAGAAGACATTAATCTAAAGAAATGTGTAACATTTTTGTAAACAGAAAAGCACGGAGCATTATGTAAGGAAATTAAAAATAAATAAGCAAATAAGAGGATATACCACGTTCAAGGTGTGGTAGATTCCATATGATAAAGATCTCAGTTCTTCTCCCAAATAAAATATAGATGCAGTGCAATGACAATCAACATCCAGGCAGTTTTTTTTATTTCTTTTCATCTTAAATCTTCTAAATCTATATTTTTTGTGAAAATGCAAACTTAAAAAATATGCCTAGAGAAGTTCTGCACAAAAAAAACATATACACAATAAGAAAGAATAGAAGGAGAGAAGATGCAGAATAGGAAACAAAGAAAGAGAAGGGCAGAACTCTGGGACTTACAAATCCCAATATTAAATCTTATTTTAAAACTGTAGTTATTAAGAAAGCGTGATATTAGTGTGTGAATTGACAAATTGGAGAGTAAAAAAAATAGAATTTAAAATCAGACCAAAATCCATGCAGTCACCTGATTAATGACAGTTATAATACTGAAGTAACCCTCGAGAAAAGATTTGTGTGCTGGATTAATTGGATATCCATATTATGAAAGAAAATTATCTTAACTTCTATCTTACACCATGTATAAAAATCAACTTTAGGTGACAGCATATCCACATTTAAAATAAAACGAATATTTCCATAATAAAACAGGAGAATGTATTCGTGTCCTTGTTATAGCAAAAACTTTTTAAACAGTTCACAAAAGACGCTGACCATAAAATATAAAAATTAGAAATTTATATAAACTACTATAAAAATTATATTACTCAAAAGACACCATTAAAAGTGTAAAAAGCTAAGTGCAGATTATGAGACTTTTTCTATAGTAGAGCCAATTCTCATTAATCAAAGCAGTTACGTTCTAGAAAGCTTTTGAAAACACTTCATAAATATTGAACTATTGCTCTTATTGTTGGAAGGGATATATATGTACATGTATAATAATTTATATACACTATGCATACAAAACCTCATACAGATCATAATCTTAAATTCTGAAAGCAACTCATCCTGGTAGATGCTTTGTCTTTTATTTTGCAAAAGGGAAAATGAGATTCAGAAGTGTTAAGTGACTTGGTTGAGACCCTTTACCAACATGAGCAAGTTGTGACTCACATCCTGTCAAACTGTCACTCAATTCAGAGTTTCTTGCACTGCCCTGCACTACCTATACCCTCTCCATCCTCCATTTATATCTGTACGGTTTAAACAAGAAGGAAGGGTATCATCTTATTCAACCTTAACTGAGAATATGTGTATAAAAAAGCTCCACCCAGTTTTTCACTGCTATGCACATGCATGTGAACAATTGCCAATGTGCTATGAGTGTTGATTTTGAGGTTATAAATAAATTTTGGTGAGTGGCTGAATCTATAAATAATGAGGACTGTACAAAGGAAACATCTCCAAAATGTATGAAAAGCTCCCCCAAATTAATGAGTAAAAAGAATTTAAATAGACAAATGGTTTGTATCAGCACTTCACTAAGTAGATATCAAATATTCTTTTTTTTTTTTTTTTTGAGTCAGAGTCTCACACTGTCGCCCAGGCTGGAGTGCAGTGGCACATTCACAGCCACCACAGCCTCAACCTGCTGGACTCAGGAGATCCTTCTGCCTCAGTCTTCCAAGTAGCTGGAACTACAAGCCTGAGCTCGCACACGTGGCTAATTTTTTTATTTGCTGTAGAGACGAAGTCTCACCAAGTTGCGCAGGCTGGTCTTGAACTTCTGGACTCAGGCAATCCTCTCACCTTGGCCTCCCAAAGTGCTGGGATTACAAACTTGAGCCACCATGCCCAGCTTAAATATTCTAATAAACATAAAGTTTCTCAACTTCATTAGTCCTCAGGAGAATGCAAGAGAACCACAGGGAGTGTATTATTCAGTTGCTGGAGGATACTGGCAGGCAGACACTCACACAACGCTCCTAGCAGTTGAAAGCATAACAGTACAAACACATTGGTAAAATGGCAGCATCTACTTTTACTGATTATATTCATACTCTATGCCCTATCTATCCCCCTCTTAGGAATGTGTGTGTAGATTTGTTCACCAAAAAACAAAAAAACAAAAAAAAAAAACACAGAAGAGTTTTTAGAACAGTTTAACTGTAAATAGCCAAAACTGGGGGGGGGGGGGGGACAAATATCAATAGTAGAATGAAAAATAACCTGTGGTATATTTATTTTATGTAATACCACAAGGCAACAAGAATGAAAACAAAATGCAACTGCACTCGTTAACATGGATTAAACTCAAAAAGTGTTGCGTGAAAGACGCCAGCAAAAAGTTGTCCTTTCAATACAATCCCATTCACATGAACTTCAAAAACAGGCAGCACTAATGTTGGTAAGAGAATTAATGAAAGGGGTTAACTTGGATGGGTGAGAGTTAATATTTGGGTGCATAAGGAAGGATTTCTTTGGGACTGGCAATGTCATGATTCTTGATCATGCTCAGGTGTTGGTTGCATAAATATTTCCATTTTAGGAAAAGTCATAAATATGTATACTTCTGATTTATGCATCATTATGCAACATATGATTTTCTTTCATTTTTCATTTTTCTTTTGTTTGAGACAAGGTCTTACTCTGTCTCCCAGGTTGGAGAGCAGTAGTGTGATTCCAACTAACCGCAGCCTCAACTTCCTGGGATCAAGTGATTCTCCCATCTCTGCTTCCTGAGTAACTGGGACTATAGATGCACACCACCATGGCTGGCTGGCTTTTGGATTTTTTGTATTGGGGAGGTCTCACTGTGTTGCCTAGGCTGATCTCGAATTCCTGAGCTCAAACAGTCCTCCCACCTCTTGCTCCCAGAGTGCTGTGACTACAGTCATGAGCCACCACACCTAGCTGCAATATATACTTTGATGTGTGTATAATAGGCCAAAAAAATTATAATAAAAAATTACATTTTGTTCTTAATGGAGATTGTATTTCTTTCTTTAAGTTTCCATTAAAAATTGTAATTAAGCCAGGCTCAGTGGCTCAGCCTGTAATCCCGCGCCTTGGGAGGCTGAGGTGAGTGGATTGCCTGAGTCTGCAGGTTCGAGACCTGCCTGGGCAACTTGGCAAGACCTCATCTCTACAATAAATCAAAAAATCAGCCAGGCGTGGTAGCGCATGCCTGTAATTCCGGCTACTCGGAAGTCTGAGGCGGAAGGATCGCGGAGCCCAGCAGGTCGAGGCTGTGGTGGCCGGGAGCGGCCACTGCACTCCAGTCTGGGCGACAGAGTGAGACTCCAACTCAAAAAAAAATAAAAAATAAAAAATAAACTTGACTATACATGGTATTTTCTAGAAAACATTCTTTGAAAAGGGATATTTTAATCTACTTCTTAGTGTCTTAATTACCTAAATGTTTAGACAAATGATATAGTTTAAGAGCAAAACACTCAGTGAAAATAAAAATAACCTAAACCCAAATAAATGGGATCTATTTTTGAAGAAAGATTAAGAGAGTGAAGATGAATACCTTTCTCTAGGCTTCATACATATATTTTTATGTGAAAGGTTTTGCACAAGCCTCGTAGTTTAGCTACAACTATTAATAACATGTTCTTCTGCCTTACTCAGTATAATATACAAATGATCATCATTTCACTGGAAGATGTTATTCTTTTAAGGGAAATGTAAAGAAAATGGAAATACATTTTATGAGCAAAAATTAAGTGATTTGAAATTCTTGAAAAAATAGAAAACAATAGGGTAGATTTTAATAACTGTCTTCAATTTTAAATTGATAATTATGTAAGATATAAACTATCAATTTTTCTCCAGTCTCCAAATAAGGGTTGAAAGAATTTGATTTAGAGTTGAGACTAAAACAGTATGGCATTTAGTGGTGAGGTGGCTTAAATTGTGCAATTTTGAGAGTGCTATTATTGGTCCAAGACATTGAGAGTGCTATAATTGGTCCAGGACATTGATGCAGACCCTCAACCCGTATAGAGGGGGGTCTGTAGTCAAAATTGTATCAGAATGTCTGAATTTTCATCTTTTGCCTAAAACATATTCCAATTTTGTATCCCATTACATGATATGTTCATTTATTATAGAATAATTTTTTTTGTAATTTAGTTTGATTTTTGTTGCCTCAAAAATTTTTTTTCAAGAAAGAAGTAGGTCCATTCATTTCCCTTCTGGATACTTTCATCCTGGTTTGAGAAATATGTACTTGAATGATTTTTATTTTGGAAAAGTGTAAAACATAGAGCCAATAGTTAACAGTATGGTATTGTATGCTTCAAAATTGTTAAGAGGGTAGATATCATGCTATGTGTTCTTGCCACAAAAAAATATAAAACAAAAGCAAAATATGACAAAAGCAGAAGAACATAAGGAAACTTTGGGAAGTACTGGATTAACTAATTCCTTCATGGTGGTGATGGTATCATTGGTATTTTCATACGTCCAAACTCATCAAATTATACACATTAAATATGAGCAGATCTCTTATAATAATTGTACCACCATACATCTCTATGTTCTTTAAAAAAAAAAAAAAAAGAACTAGCCACCAGTACCTCAGAATGTGACCTCATTTGGAAATAGGTCACTGCAGATGTAGTTAGTTTAGATGAGTAAGATGAAGTCATGCTGGAGTAGGACAAGCCCTGAACCCAAGGAGTGGTGTCCTTATAAGGAAAGGAGACACAGAGACACTCACAGATATTATGGTGGATGCAGAGATGAAAGTGCCGCAGCTTCTCTATTGACAATGGCAAAAATATGGAACCAACCATGCTACCCATCAAAGCTGAACTGGATAAAAAAAAATGTGGTACACATACACAATGGAATATTATACAGCCATAAAGGACAAACATGGACTTGGCAGCAACTTGGATGGATTTAGAGTCTATCATGCTCAGTGATCAATCACAGAAACAAAGAGTAGAGTACATATGTTCTCACTCAACAGTGGACTTTGAGCAATTATCGTAACACTATAAGAAAGGGATTGGCAGTAGCTGGAAACTGCCAGGGGAGGAGGGAAGGGATTGACAATTGAGGGAAACTGCCAGGGGAGGGAGGGTCACAGCTCATCAACAAGGGTACCTGCATAATCAATGTTTATATACCTAACCCTGGATTGTACCCCACACCTTTAAAATAAATAAATACAAATATAAATAAATAAAAGAAAGTGCTGCAGTTGCAAGCCAAGGAATGGCAGAGGCTGCTGACAAGTCGTCAGAACTGGGACAAGTCAAGGAGGAATTCTCTCATGAGGTTCAGAAGAATCACAGTCCTCTTGACAACTTAATTTTGAGCTTCTGGCCTCCAACTCTGTAAGACAATATATTTATGCTGTTTTAAAAAAATTTAAAGAGAAAACTTATCGTAAGTTACTGTCATGTGAACAATAACAGTGTAGTTGGAATTTGTTTTGTTTGTCATCACCAAGAACTTCAACCGATAAATACGACATCTCACAATTAAGTTCACAAACTTGCCACCATGTGTTTATGTGGCAGCATTATACAACCAACTCGGTGAGGTTTCACAACCTTGGTGCATCAGTGTTTCACAGCTGTGTTCATGTCGGTGTGTGTTGCTGTGTGGCATTCATTATTGTTGTTGCACATTTTTGTGTGCCATCAAGAGAATGCTAGAGCTTGAATTAGAGCAACAAACAAACATTAAATTTCTTGTTTCACTTGGCAAGAGTGGAAGTGAAATCAGGAGTGTGTGAGCCTAAGTTTATGGAGATAATGCCATGAAGAAAATGGCAGTGTACAAATGGATTAAATGTTTTTCTAAAAAAAAAAACCAAACATTTTTCTGAGGGGAGAGAAAGCATCACTGATGAAGAGAGGTCGGGACTGCCAGTCACAGCAGAAGTGATGAAAACATTGTAAAAATTTGTCAAATTATGTGTTAAATCATCAGCTGACTGTGAGAAGCATACCAGACCAAATAAACATCAATAGAGAAACAGGAAAATCTTAACTGAAAAATTTGGCATGCGAAAAGTGTGTGCAAAAAATGGTACCAGAGGAGTTCTTGCATCACAACAATGTACCAGCTCACACAGCACTGTCTGTGAGGGAGTTTTTAGACAGTAAACAAATATGTATTGGAACACCCTCCTTACTCACCTGATCTCGCCTCTAATGACTTTTTTCTTTACCCAAAGATAAAAGAAATCTTTAAAAGAAGACATTTTTATAACATTTGGGACATCAAGGGTAATATGACGACAGTTCTGATGGCCATTCCAAAAAAGAGTTCCAAAATCATCTTAAATGGGTGGACTAGGCACTGGCATCATTGGTGCGTAGCTTCCCAAGGGGAGTGCTTTGAAGCCGACTGTAGTGATAATCAGCAACAAGGTGCAATGCACATTTTCTAGGTTGAGTTCACGAACTTAATTGTGAGACCGCATATTTCCCTTAAAATGTAAAACAATGGAAAGTGCTAGGTACAGAAGCCATTCATATACATTTCAGTTGCTGTCAGCCTCAGGCATGTTTTCTAGCACAATCTCTCCCAGAATGAAATGCCACAGCTTGTTACCCATTGTCTGCTTGCTCTCAAATCAGCAGGGGTTCAATCAGAGACAAATATGGCTTACTGAGTGAGGGTAAGTCTGTGGAAATCATCTAATAACTTTATTTTGTTTTCTCAAAACTACAATCTTTCAAGACAAGTTCACTGGTTCTCCCTTTTCTAACTCTGGATTACATAATAGACAGATTTCTTAGCTCTTTTGCACATTTTCAAATACTAATGAACAGACTCACTTTCACATAGCGGAAACTCCAGATCAGGTAACATCAGATCTTCAGTGCCTCATCTGTTTTAAAGCTCTTTCATCTCAGGATCTCACTCATCCTTAAAACCTGCAGTTGGAGTAGGTCATGTATCTCCCTAATTTCTTCACTCTGTGACATTTGAGATGCTTAGTACATAGCTCACAAAGTCTGAGAACCACGATCTTTTCGAAAAATATATGATTTCAACATTCATCTTGAGTAATGCATTATCTTTGGCATAACGTTGACCATTGAAACATCTAGATGAAAAAAAAAGAACAAGAAGAATAGCAAAACTTAAAAAGAAAACGAATACTTGAATCAGGGATAACTGGTAACTACACCTACCCATCCCCAGATCCTTCTTGCATGCACTGAGCGCTTGGGTACTATGAAAAGTGGTAACATAGCCAGGCTCGGTGGCTCAGCCTGTAACTCCGCACCTTTGGGAGACTGAAGTGCGTGGATTGCCTGAGCCCGCGGTTCAAGACCCGCCTGGGCAACTTGGCGAGCCCTCATCTCTACAATAAATCAAAAATTAGCCGGGCGTGGTAGCGCACGCCTGTAGTTCCAGCTACTCGGAAGGCTGAGGCGGAAAGATTGTCGGAGCCCACAGGTCAAGGCTGCGGTGGCAGGGAGCGGCCACTGCGCTCCAGTCTGGGACACAGAGTGAGACTCCAACTCAAAAAAAAAAAAAAGAAAAGTGGTATTGTGCACGACAAGAAACAAGAAGGACCTAACCTCAAATATATTTGTTATCTACAAAAGGGCATATTAGACCGTGGTTTCAATCTATTCCAGTGTAAATAAAAAAGAGTATCAACAAGATATGAACATAACTGTGTACAGTTAAACTGAAAACAAATAAAAACCACAGCATAACAAAAGACAAAAAAAGGACAACGCAGAATATTATCAAAGACAATGTTGATAAATTTAGTAAATTTTCTCGGATGTGGAAGTAAGGAAGAAAGGATGAAGACATAATAAAAAAGCATGAAGAACAGATAGTATGTATTATTACAATTAATAATACATGGTCCTTAAAATTAAGATAAGTAGAAGATAACCTAAAAAGTGGAAATGAAAGTATTAACCAAGATACAGAATTGAAGGATATTCTACACACAAAGCCTTGTCAAAATAAATTCCATAAACTAACATTTAATGAGCTTGATATTCGAAAGATTATAAGATGGACAAATAAAATGACTTTTTGGTTTGAAACTTTTTCTCTTTTGAGTTTATTGGTTATTCATTCAAACTCCAATCATTCTCAGGTAAACAGAAGTAAATAAAATTTGCCATGATAAATTTGAAGAGTGGACTCTGAATATGTTCTTCTTAAACTACCGTCAGTCAATCATCCACTGTGACTCGCACTTAAATATAAAATGACTTCACCTTTAAATGTTGAAGGGTTAAAGATATCTAAAAGAACTGATTGGGATCTGAATGAGAAAGCGAATTTTTCTCTCTCACTGTATGTGAGCGTTTGCAAGTTACATCAGTTTATAACCTTGAGTCTCTCACTTTAAGGAGAATAAGCGCCAAGGAGAATGCCACAAAAGCTACCACAAGAAATGAAGAAATTATTGTATATGCAACCTATCCTTATCATTGAACCACGCATAGTAGCCACAAAACAAATGATTATTTTATTGTTTATTATTGTTATCAGGACCAGTATATTTGCTTGCATTTACTAAAGGAGCATCCCTGGGTGTGGTGTTCTTAAACACTTATATTACTTTGATATTAGCATTTGGAGCAAATATTTTATCTTCTTCACTAGATTGTATAGGACTATGTTTTGTTCATTCATATTACACATAATTATTTGATACTTTTGTGTTGCATTCCATCAGGAAATATATTTAATTTACTTGAGTTTTTGAAGATAATACTTGAACACTTTCAATACTGGACACAGTGGTATTTTATCTAAAATGTGCAGATCAAAGATGCCTTTAGAAAATCAGAGTTAAGATGGCGACCTGGCAACCCGGTGTCTGAAGCCTTCTGCAAGGGAGATCTGCAGTGGGTCTCTGACTCTCGCCCCCGGGAGGCTGGGGACCCCAG
>NW_007082678.1:20595-24556 GCF_000164805.1 Carlito syrichta
CGGGTAGCTCATCACAACCCGGCCGGAGGAGATCCACATCAAACCGCTTCAGGGAAGATCTGCTGGGATCGCTGCCACCGCTCCTGCGACGGAGACTGTCCTGCCCACCCGGCGCGGGGCTCCTGTTGCCTGCTCGGAGGCAGGCAGCCATCTTGTTCCTGTCCGGCCCCACCCCCTCTGGGGCGAGCAGATGAGATAGCACCACCTGCTGGCGATTCAAGGTAACAACACCGAAACGGGAGAGACAAGCTTCATAAAGACATAGACTAAACTTCTGAACCGAGGTTATTCTGAACTGTCCTTCACAGCAGATCAGGGGAACTGACCCTAACTGCAAACTAATTTACCAGCTTGAAAAAAAAAAAAAAAAAAAACGAGAAATCAGACCTGAAAGGACATTGGACTTAAACGAAATGTCTCAGAGTGTGCTTCATTGATTCTATTAGTTTAATGACTTAATTCTATTCCTACTGTATTGTTCCCTTTTTTCTCTTTTCCCTTTCCTTTTCTTCTCTTTTATTCTGTCTGTGAACCAGGTCTTTGTATAGAGGAACAGCACACTAATAAGATGGTTGGATAGCTGGTATGCTAGCATCACTATATGTTTTATTTTTGTTTGTATGAGAGTTGGTTCGACTGTAGCGGTGGTCTATTGTTTTTATCTGTTTCAGTATAGGCCTCTCTCTCTATTTGTTGGCACACTCGTTTGTTTCCCCCTTTACTCCTCTATCTCTCCACTCCCCTTTTCAACCCACTATCTGCTCCATTCTTTCCCCTCTGCTAACCACATTTTATTTCAGGGAGTAAACCTACAGCCCCACTGCCCTGGAAAGATTCCAGGGCAGTGGGAAGTGGGTTCCACATTATCCACACGCCTGTCAGCGAATACCAGGACCTGCAGACAGATTTTGAATCACAGCTCTCCCCTTAAGTACATCTCAAAACTGCAAAAAGGACCACCTCCAACCTACAGTGCAACTTCAGAATTGAACAAAGTAAGAGGACGTACATAAAGAATAGGAGATTGAACAAACAGAAGTAAAACCAATCCCTTTACCCCTGAATAACAGAATTAAAGAAGACGGTGACGTGGAGGGAAGGAAAAAGTAAGGAGGGGGGAAAAACCGCACAAATGAAGAAAAACCAAAAGAAGAATATAGGTCTTACACAGACCCCTGGGAGATCAGACAATGAGAAAACAGATTCTGGAACACAGACAATGAAGAGTCCCCAGAATGACTGGCTACATGCAACAAACCCAGACATCAAGACATTAATGGAGAGAATTAAAAAAATTGAGGAGAGACAAGAGGAAAATAGGAAGGAGTTGTTGTCAGAAATGACAGCAGTAAAGAATACTGTGATGGAAATGAACAACAGACTAATAAGCATGGAAAGCAGAATCAGCCAAGCCGAAGAAAGAATCTCAGAGCTTGAAGACCAAAACACAGAACTAACCCAAACTGTCAAAAGCATAGAAAAGAAGCTCAAAAAGACAGAACAAAACCTGCAAGAGATGAATGATCCCTTCAAGAGACCAAACCTAAGAATAATTGGGCTTCCTGAGGCAGAAAGAGAAACCGAAGCCACACTGGAACAAACATTTCATGAAATCATTCAAGAAAACTTCCCTCATCTCATTAAGGATGAAAAAATTCAAACACAAGAGATTCAGAGAACCCCTGCAAGACAACAAACGAGAAGACCAACTCCCAGACACATAATAATTCGCCTAAACAAAGTAACTATGAAAGGAAAAATCCTAAAGGCAGCAAGAGAAAAAGGCCAGACTACCTACCAGGGAAAATCAATTAGAATAGCAGCAGATTTATCAACAGAAACCCTTCAGGCCAGGAGAGCCTGGAGCCCTATCTTCAAAGTTCTAAAAGAGAACCAATTTCAACCAAGAATAACCTACCCAGCCAAACTAAGCTTCATAAATGAGGGAGAATTGAATCTTTTCCAGACATCCAATCCCTACGAACCTACGCCGCTACCAGGCCACCTCTACAAGAAACACTTAAGAAAGTACTGAACACAGAAGAAACAGAAAAAAGACAACAGCATTCTTCACAAGAGTACAGGCAAAAGATTAAAAACACACATGAACCAACTCCAAAACCCAAAGAAAGACAACAAATAAACAGGAACAACTCTGTAAGAACCTCATGACAGGGATCAACTCTTGCATTTCAATTATTAGCCTAAATGTGAACGGACTAAATGCACCACTGAAAAGACATAGATTGGCAAAATGGATAAAATATCATCAGGCAACAATCTATTGCCTTCAAGAGACTCACCTCACTAGAAAGGACATCCACAGACTCAAAGTAAGAGGATGGGAAACAAACTTCCAGGCGAACGGAATACAAAAGAAAGGAGGAGTAGCCATCTTAATTTCAGACAAAATACCCTTCAAACTATTAAAAATCAAGAAAGATACAGAAGGCCACTACATAATGATAAAAGGCTCAATCCATCAACAAGAAATATCTATTCTAAATATATATGCACCCAACATAGGTGCGCCAACTTTCATAAAGCAGCTTCTTGAAAACTAAAGAAAGATATTGGCTCTAACACTATCATAACTGGGGACTTCAATACCCCACTCACAACCCTAGACAGATCATCAGGACAAAAAATCAGCAAGGAGATCCGGAACCTCAATGAGACTCTGGACCAAATGGACTTAATTGATACCTATAGAACACTCCATCCAAAGACCACAGAATACACATTCTACTCATCACCACATGGAACATATTCTAAGATCGACCACATAATTGGACACAAATCAAGTATAAGCAAATTTAAAAGGACTGAAATTCTGCCATGCACCTTTTCGGACCACAGTGGAATAAAAATAAACATTGACACCAACAAAGTCCCCCCAAAACCCACAAAGACATGGACACTAAACAGCATGATGCTAAATAACTCCTGGGTCAATGATGACATCAAAATAGAGATCAAAAGATACCTGGAAACAAATGAAAATAAAGAAACATCTTACCAAAATCTCTGGGATGCCTTAAAAGCTGTAATAAGAGGGGAATTTATATCCCTACAAACACACATGAGGAAAATGGAAGGAACAGAAATTGACAACCTAACAAGCCACCTAAAGAAGCTGGAAAAGCAAGACCACAAAAACCCTAATTTCAGCAGAAGAATCCAGATCACCAAAATAAAAGCCCAAATCCAGGACATAGAAGACAAAAAGATAATACAAAAAATCAATGAAACAAAAAGCTGGTTCTTCGAAAGGGTAAGCAAGATTGATGGTCCCCTAGCTAGACTGACCAAGAAAAAACGAGAAAAAAACCAAATAAGCATAATCAGAAACACAAAAGATGAAGTCACATCGGACCCTGAAGAAATACAAAAGATCATTAGAGACTACTACGTACACTTGTATGGAAACAAACTTGAAAACCATAAGGAAATAGAGGACTTTCTGACATCACACAACCTACCTAGGTTGGAACAAGAAGAAATTGAGACCCTAAATAAACCAATAACAATCAAGGAAATCGACCACGTAATAAGAAAACTTCCTACAAAAAAAAGCCCTGGTCCAGATGGCTTTCCAGCAGAATTCTACAAGACATTTAAGGAGGAGCTGATACCAATCCTACTGAAGGTATTCCAGGCGATTGAAAAAGATGGAACTCTCCCCAAATCATTTTACGAAGCCAACATCACATTGATACCCAAGCCAGGTAAAGATCCAACAAAGAAAGAGAACTACAGGCCAATATCTTTGATGAACACGGATGCTAAAATTCTCAACAAAATCCTAGCAAACCGGATTCAGCAATACATCTCAAAAATCATCCATCATGACCAAGTAGGCTTCATTCCTGGCGATGCAAGGCTGGTTCAATATTCGTAAAACCATAAATGTAATTAAATACATCAACAGATGTCAAAACAAAAACCACATGATCATATC
>NW_007082679.1:0-604 GCF_000164805.1 Carlito syrichta
GGCTGCTTCACAGAGTCCCGCGATGTGGGCGCCCGGGATGGAAACACATGCGGCAGATTCCACCTGAGCCTTGATGTGAGACACCGAGACATCGCCAGGCAGCCGATGGAGGCGACCTCCGGGTGTCCCCTAAGGTGAGTGACAGGCTTCCCCGGGGGAAGAGGTGGGAGGGCCCCTGTTACAATAATTCACTACATGAACCTCGCGGACGGGATGTCAGCCTCCGGTGTCCCGTGAAACTGACCGCTCTCCCTCGACAGCACCCCGTCACTTGCCGCTTTTGCTGCCTATATCTGCTTTCTCAAGGTCGCATCCTCGGGTTCTGTGCTCAACGACATCTCGTGACTATCAGTTTGAGGGCTGACACTTGTTTTCTCAAGAATTGCATCTCAAGGCCATATCATCATCATCGTCATCCCCGGACCGCTTCTTCCAGGCCACGTGACCACCAACCTCTGCTTTCTCTAGGCTCTGCGTGCTACGTGACCACCAGATCCCGGCGAGGGGTGTACAATGGGCCCACAGAAACAGACGGGTGCTGGTTTCTCTTTGAATACCATCTCCTCTCGTCTCCCCTTTAACCGATGTATTTTTCGCTAACCGG
>NW_007082680.1:0-315 GCF_000164805.1 Carlito syrichta
AGAATTTTAGCATCTATGTTCATCAAAGATATTGGCCTGTAGTTCTCTTTTTTTGCTGGATCTTTACCTGACTTGGGTATCAATGTGGTGTTGGCTTCGTAAAATGATTTGGGGAGAGTTCCATCTTTTTCAATTGCCTGGAATACCTTCAGTATTCCAGCTCCTCCTTGAATGTCTTGTAGAATTCTGCTGGAAAGCCATCTGGACCAGGGCTTTTTTTTGTAGAAAGTTTTCTTAGTAGTCGATTTCCTTGATTGTTATTGGTCTATTTAGGGTCTCAATTTCTTCTTGTTCCAACCTAGGTAGGTTGTGTGA
>NW_007082681.1:0-301 GCF_000164805.1 Carlito syrichta
TTCCTACTGTATTGTTCCTTTTTTTTCTTTTTTCCTCTTCCTTTTCTTCTCTCTGTAAACCATATCTTTGTATAGAGGAATAACAAACTAATAAGGTGGTTGGATAGCTGGTATGTTAGCATCACTATATGTTTTATTTTTGCCTGTATGAGAGTTGGTTCGTCTGTAGCTGTGGTCTATTGTTTTTATCTGTTTCAGTATAGGCCTCTCTCTCTATTTCTCTCTATTTGTTGGCACACTTGTTTGTTTCCCCCCTTACTCCTCTATCTCTCCACCCCCTCTTCAACCCACTGTCTGCTCC
>NW_007082682.1:0-879 GCF_000164805.1 Carlito syrichta
AACTATAAAACTATGATGACATAAGTATTATAGTCCACATCTTTTCATTTCATGGAAGATGATTTCTCTCAAATATACTTCTAATGTTGCCATTTCTCTACTGTAGGCTATGTTAGCACATGAACAGTTAACACTAAAGTGTTTCCCAAATGTAAGGTCTAACTTATACTTCTAGCAGTATAAACATACACAATGCCTCTTTCTTCATGATATTTTCAACATTATACATTTTTCATTTTTAAAAGGTTTTTTATTTTTTGGTTTGATTTTTTGAGTCAGAGTCTCCCTCTGTTGCCCAGACTGGATGGTCACAGGCACCTCAGCCTCGAAGTGCTCAACTCAGGTGATCCTTCCACCTCAACATTCCAGGCAGTTGAAACTACAGGCTCATGCCATCACACCCAGCTAACTGTTTGGTTTATTGTCGAGCTCAGGAAGAAAAAAACTGAAGGTGCTCCACAGGGATCAGAGTTTCACATTAAAGGGAAGTCTAAAGAATGCTAACAGTGAAGGAAGTTTTCATAAATTGAGCAAAAATGCAACGTAACCACAATGCTTGCTATGCCTTGTTGTGGCACCTTTTTACCAAGTTGATAGGCTGGAGTAGACAAGACCAGTTAGATTCGTCTTGAGCAACAGCGCCATCATGAGGAAACTGTTTCATGAACCCCCAAATCAAGAGCATCTATGCAAGTCCTAGCAGTTGAGGAAGCAAGGACTGAACAGAGCTGGCAGAAGCCAGAGCCAGATGCAGAGACATGGGAAAATTCTGGTGAATGAGTGACCAAGACTGAGCTAGAAGCTTCCAGAGGTCTCATCTCAGTAATGGCCCATTATACCCACTGTATAGGACAGTGGGTATGTGACTTCTACATTTGA
>NW_007082683.1:0-338 GCF_000164805.1 Carlito syrichta
GAGGTGAGTGGATTGCCTGAGCCCGTGGGTTCGAGACCCGCCTGGGCAACTTGGTGAGACCTCATCTCTACAATAAATAAAAAATTAGCTGCGCGTGGTAGCACATGCCTGTAATTCCGGCTACTTGGAAGGCTGAGGCGGAACGATTGCCGGAGGCCAGCGGGTCAAGGCTATGGTGGCCGGGAGCGGCCACTGCACTCCAGTCTGGGCAACCGAGTGAGACTCCAACTCAGAAAAAAAAAAAAGAGGACTGGATTTAAAAAATGTGGTACATATACACGATGGAATACTATGCAGCCATAAAAAAAGAACAAAATCATGAATTTCGCAGCAACCTG
>NW_007082684.1:0-844 GCF_000164805.1 Carlito syrichta
TACACAGAAGTCACAGCGGTTCTATATAATGAATTATTTTACATATGCAAATTGTTGGTGTTTTATGGGGACAGTTTTGAATACACAGAATGCGATGTAGTGCTAATATTTTTCTATGCATTAAATATTTCAGGGAAACATAATCTTTCTCTTGTTAGAATGTCATGTGATGAATATCAAATTATAATGACATCAAACGTGATCTGTTCACATAAACGCTGTATCATATAGCAATCCATATCATGCCCTACTGATGATCCTTTTTGTGAAAACTCATTACTTCACAGTGTTGCTGTTTCTAGTATTCTGTTACAATGTGGCAGGATCCAGGACTTATGCCATTGCTTTTTTGGAGATTATCAGTGTGACTGCACTTTTTCTGGTTACCATTTTACAGAAAAAATGAGGTTTATGGGTAGGTCATTTTTAAGACCTTGTAAACTCTTTGTCTAGAAAATGGAACAAATGCCAGTAAGAATTTTAAAGGACTGTTAAAGCCTCATGAAAAACTAAACTAGCAGTTAAAGTAAAAGGTGGTAGTCAGTAAGAAAGTCTGAAGACTAAGATTAAGCTCGTAACTATCAACTTTAGGGCTGTGTTGGGTACTATATACTTGACACATGTAAGAGTTGATGTATTTGATGGTGGTGATCATGGTCTTAAGAAATTGTTGGGTGTATTCCAAAGCAGTGTCTTAATTGGACGGTGAGCAGAAAACCACTTGCTAGTTTCTGGAAATGTAAATTGACAGACTTCAATCACTTCTGTTCAATTTGGAATTAAAGTTGGGGATGAAAAATACTTGAGCGAAAAACCTCTAACCCCAGTTCAATGATGAGGAATC
>NW_007082685.1:0-360 GCF_000164805.1 Carlito syrichta
TTGCCCGGGCGGGTCTCGAACCCGCAGGCTCAGGCAATCCACTCACCTCAGCCTCCCAAAGGCGCGGGATTATAGGCTGAGCCACTGAGCCCAGCTCATGATTTTTATTTTTATTTATTTTTTATTTTTATTTATTTTTTTGAGTTGGAGTCTCACTCTGTCGCTCAGACAGGAGTGCAGTGGCCGCTCCTGGCCACCTCAGCCTCGACCGGCTGGGCTCCGGCAATCCTTCCACCTCAGCCTTCCAAGTAACTGGAACTACAGGCGCGCGCTACCATGCCCAGCTAATTTTTTGATTTGTTGTAGAGATGCGGTCTCGCCAAGTTGCCCAGGCGGGTCTTGAACCCGCAGGCTCAGGCA
>NW_007082686.1:0-457 GCF_000164805.1 Carlito syrichta
CCCCCCCGCCTCTCCCTCGCTCAGCCTCTGTCCCATTACCCAGGGGCCCCCCGAATTCCAGCGGGGCTCGGGGGCCCTGAGGAGGCGCCATGGTCTCCGCTCCGCCGGGGAGTGGGCTCACGCAAGTCGGCCAAGGAAGCACAGCCCGCCCCACCCCGGGAGACGGGCTCCCGACTCGGAGGCCCAGCCCGCCGAGCCCAGACAGCACCGCTCTTGTCCCCGGGCCCTCCCAGGGACCCGCCCCCGGCTCATCCTGGGCCCAGCGCGCCAGCCAATGGGCTCCGGGGGCGGGCCCGACCGGCGCCTCGGAAGCCTCAGCCTTCAGCCCCACCCGCGCCAGCCCCGCCCAGCAGGCGACAGGGAGGAGGCCACACACGTTTATTGGACGGGTCCAACACCTGCCAGCGGGGAGGGACCACCAGGGCCGAGGGCAGGGGGGGCGGGGCGCCGGGGCAGG
>NW_007082687.1:0-314 GCF_000164805.1 Carlito syrichta
GCTCAGGCTGGTCTCGAACCACTGAGCTCAGGCAATCCTCTTGTCTCTGCCTCCCAAAATGCTGGGATTATTGGCGTGAGCCACTGCATCTGGCTAGGAAATTACAATTTAAAAAAAAGATTATGCTGGGTGCAGTGGATCACGCCTATAATCCCAGCATTTTGGGAGGCAGAGGCAAGAGGATTGTCTGAGTTCAGGGGTTCAAGACCAGCCTGAGCAACATGGTGAGACCTCATCTTTATAACAAATAAAAAAATTAGCAGGGTGTGGTGGCACACGCCTGTGGTTCCAGTTACTTGAAAGGCAGAAGGATC
>NW_007082688.1:0-652 GCF_000164805.1 Carlito syrichta
CTACAATAAATCAAAAAAATCAGCCGGGCGTGGTAGCGCATGCCTCTAATTCCGGCTACTAGGAAGGCTGAGGCGGAAGGATCGCAGGAGCCCACCAGGTCGGGGCTGCGGTGGCTGGGAGCGGCCACTGCACTCCGGTCTGGGCGACAGAGTGAGATTCCAACTCAAAAAATAAACAAACAAACAAACAAACAAATAAATTAGCCAGCCAAAGTGGCGTGCACCTGTAGTTCCAGCTACTTGAAAGGCTGAGGTGGAAGGTTCACCCGAACCCAGCAGGTCGAGGCTGCGGTGGCGGTGAGTATGCTACTGCACTCCAGCCTGGGCGACAGAGTGAGACTCTAACTCAAAAAAAAAAAAAGAGCCGGGCTCGGTGGCTCAGCCTGAAAACCCGCGCCTTGGGAGGCTGAGGTGAGTGGATTGCCTGAGCCTGCGGGTTCGAGACCCACTTGGGCAACTTGGTGAGACCTCATCTCTACAATAAATAAAAAAATTAGCTGGGTGTGGTAGCGCACACCTGTAATTCCGGCTACTTGGAAGGCTGAGGTGGAAGGATCGCCGGAGTGCAGCAGGTGGAGGCTGCGGTGACCGGAGGCGGCCACTGCACTCCAGTCTGGGCGACAGAGACTCCAACTCAAAAAAAAAAAAAAAA
>NW_007082689.1:0-379 GCF_000164805.1 Carlito syrichta
CGAAGTCTCACCATGTTGCCCAGGCTGGTCTTTAACCCCTGGGCTCAGGCAATCCTCTTGCCTTGGCCTCTCAAAGTGCTGGGATTATAGGCTGAGCCACTGTGCCCGGCCATGAAGTACCCTTTAAAAATGGTTAATTGAGCCAGGCTCGGTGGCTCAGCCTGTAATCCCGCGCCTTTGGGAGGCTGAGGTGAGTGGATTGCCTGAGCCTGCGGGTTCGAAACCCGCCTGGGCAGTGAGACCTCATCTCTGCAATAAATAAAAAAAAACAAAAAACAATCAGCCAGGTGTGGTAGTGCGCGCCTGTAATTCCGGCTACTTGGAAGGCTGAGGTGGAAGGATCGCCAGAGCCCAGCAGATCGAGGCTGCGGTGGCCGGG
>NW_007082690.1:0-324 GCF_000164805.1 Carlito syrichta
GCTACCATTCTCTCTCTCTCTCTCTCTCTCTCTCTCTCTCTCTCTCTTTTTCTTTCCCCCTCCCCCTTCCTCTCTCTCTCTTTTCTCTTTTTTTAAACATATTTTTTATTTTAAAATTGTGGGGTACAGTTAAGGGGTAGGTATACAAATATGCATTGTCCTGGTGCCCTTGTTGATGGGGTGTCCCCCCCGTCCCCAGACAGATATTGACTACTGTTAATCCCACCTTCCTTCCCTGCCCTGCCCCCCCCCCATAGTTTTCCCCCATTGTCAATCCTTTTCTTATAGTATTACAATAGATGTTCAAGGTCCACTTATGAGTGA
>NW_007082691.1:0-916 GCF_000164805.1 Carlito syrichta
CTGAACCTTTTATCATTATGTAGTGGCCCTCTGTATCTTTTTTAATTTTTGATAGCTTAATAGGTATTTTGATAGGTATTTTGTCTGAAATTAGGATCGCAACTTCTCCTTTCTTTTGTGTTCCATTTGCCTGAAAATGTGTTTCCCATCCTCTTACTTTGAGTCTGTGTATGTCCTTTCTAGTGAGATGGGTCTCTTGAAGGCAGTATATTGTTGCCTGGTGATATTTTATCCATTTTGTCATTCTATGTCTTTTCAGTGGTGCGTTTAGTCCATTCACATTCAGACTAATTATTGAAATGTGAGAGTTCGTCCCTATCATGGAGTTCTTATTGAGTTATTGTTCTTCCACTTGGTTTTTTCTTTTTTCTTTTTTTTTTGTCTTTCTTTTGCTTTTGGGGTTGGTTCGTGTATATTTTATTCTTTTCCCTGTACTCTTGTGAAGAATGTTGTTCTTTTTTCCTTTTCTTCTGTGTTTAGTACTTTCTTAAGTGTTTCATGTAGAGATGGTTTTGTGGCTGCATAAGTTCTTAGGGATTGGATATCTGGGAAAGATTTTAATTCTCCCTCACTGATGAAGCTTAGCTTGGCTGGGTAGGTTATTCTTGGTTGAAATTGTTTATCCTTTAGGACTTTGAAGATAGGGCTCCAAGCTCTCCTAGCCTGCAGGGTTTCTGCAGTTAAATCTGCTGCTATTCTGATTGGTCTTCCATGGTGGGTGATCTGGCCTTTTTCTCTTGCTGCCTTTAGGATTTTTTCTTTTGTGCCTACTTTATTTAGGCGAATTATTATGTGTCTAGGAGTTGGTCTTCTCATTTGTTGTCTTGCGGGGGTTCTCTGAATCTCTTGTGTTTGAATTTTTGTATCACTGATTAGATGAGGGAAATTTTCTTGAATGATCTCGTGGAAAGTTTGG
>NW_007082691.1:1935-3055 GCF_000164805.1 Carlito syrichta
GTGTAGGTCAGAAGGTCAGCAACAGACGTGATCTAAACTAACAGTTACAATGATAAAATCATAAGTCAAAATAAGCAAAAGAGAGAAGTGCAAGAGGGAAAACAGATATACATACCAACTATCAGGTGAGAGAGAGACACAGGGCTGGGAAGAAGTGAAAAAAGACAGGTAAGAAAGATTCCCTAAGGAATACTGATAGTTAAACAGAGGCAGGCCAAAAAAATCAAGAAACAGTATAAGTCAGAAGGTAAACACCAAACATAATCTAGACCAACAGTTTCAATGATAAAATCATAAGTCAAAATAAGCGATCAGACTAGAGTCACTTCTGTGATCTCCGATTCCAGCCTCTCCCTTTTGTTTTTCATTGCAGCATAGGGGTGGGGCTTTGTCTCCTGTTTCACACTGTTGCCTTAGGAGCTGAGGTAAAGTTTGTTGCTAGGTGGGCGGGGCAATGGAAGTCTCTGCCTGGAGAATGGTGAGGCAGTTTAAGCAGATCTGTTTTTCTCCGCTTGTCTTGGTCCTCTGGCTTGGGGTCTCACGCTGAGTGCCTCAGCCAGGGTGGACCCGGAGTTCCAGAGCTCCAAAGTTCCAAAGGGCAGGCTCTAAACGGCAAGAGTGGCGCTGGGACCCTACAGAGTACTTCAGCCAGTATTGGAACCGGTGTCTCTGAGGGGTGGGCGCTCAGAGCCTCCTTGTGCAACCGGTGGTGCCGAGTGCCGGGCCAGGGGAGAGAGCTGGAGGGAGCAGGGACCCAAAACTTCCCCGCACGCTGCAATACCTGGCCTTAGGAAGTGAGGTAAAGTTTGTTGATAGATGGGCAGGGCAATGGAAGTCTCTGCCTGGAGAATGGCAAGGCAGTTTAAGCAGGTCTGTTTTTCTCCGCTTGTCTGGGTCCTCTGGTTTGGGGTCTCATGCTGAGTGCCTCAGCCAGGGTGGACCCGGAGTTCCAGAGCTCCAAAGTTCCAAAGGGCAGGAGTTCTAAACAGCGAGAGTGGCGCTGGAACCCTACAGAGTACTTCAGCCAGAAATGGAACCAGCGTCTCTGAGGGGCGGGTACCCAGAGCCTCCCTGTGTGACCGGCGGCTTGATGCCGGGTGCCCGGGGTGGAGACAATGCG
>NW_007082692.1:0-333 GCF_000164805.1 Carlito syrichta
AGAAAATGGAAAGATCACAAGTTAACAGCCTAACAAGTCACCTAAGGAAGCTGGAAAAGCAAGACCATCAAAACCTTAACTTCAGTAGAAGAATTCAGATCACCAAAATAAAATCCCAAATCCAGGACAGAGAAGACAAAAAGATAATACCAAAAAATCAACAAAACAAAAAGCTGGTTCTTTGAAAGGATAAACAAGATTGATGGTCCCCTAGCTAGACTGACCAAGAAAAGAAAGAAAAAGCCCAAATAAACACAATCAGAAACACAAAAGATGAAGTCATATCTGATCCTGAAGAAATACAAAAGATTATCAGAGACTACTATGTACACT
>NW_007082693.1:0-370 GCF_000164805.1 Carlito syrichta
AAACCTGCAAGAGATGAATGATCACTTCAAGAGACCAAACCTAAGAGTAATTGGGCTTTCTGAGGCAGAGAGGGAAACAGAAGCCACACTGGAATAAGCATTTCATAAAATCATTCAAGAAAACTTCCCTCATCTCATTAAGGATGAAAAAATTCAAACACAAGAGATTCAGTTAACCCCTGCAAGACAACAAATGAGAAGACCAATGCCCAGACACATAATAACTTGCCTAAACAAGTAGCTATAAAAGGAAAAATCCTAAAGGCAGCAAGAGAAAAAGTCCAGACTACCTACCAAGGAAAACCAATTAGAATAGCAGCAGATTTATCCACAGAAACCCTTCAGGCCAGGAGAGCCTGGAGCCCTATCT
>NW_007082694.1:0-455 GCF_000164805.1 Carlito syrichta
ACTGCACTGTAGGTTGGGGGTGGTCCTTTTTGCAGTTTAGAGATTTACT
Source organism: Carlito syrichta (assembly GCF_000164805.1). NCBI lineage: Eukaryota > Metazoa > Chordata > Mammalia > Primates > Tarsiidae > Carlito > Carlito syrichta. Next base: position 50 of record NW_007082694.1, read on the forward strand.
TAAGGGGGGAGCTGTGATTCAAAATCTATCTGCAGGTCCTGGTATTCGCTGACAGGTGTGTGGATAATCTGGAACCCACTTCCCACTGCCTTGGAGTCTGTCTGTGCAGTGGGGCTGTAGGTTTACTCCCTGAAATAAAATGTGGTTAGCAGAGGGGAGAGAATGGAGCAGATAGTGGGTTGAAGAGGGGGAAGATAGAGGAGTAAGGGGGGAAACAAACGAGTGTGCCAACAAATAGAGAGAGGTCTATACTGAAACAGATAAAAGCAATAGACTACAGCTACAGATGAACCAACTCTCATACAAAAGAAATAAATAAATAAAAAATAAAACATATAGTGATGCTAACATACAAGCTAACCAACCACCTTATTAGTGTGCTGTTCCTCTATACAAAGATATGGTT
>NW_007082695.1:0-416 GCF_000164805.1 Carlito syrichta
TCGGATCAGATCCGAGAGCTGCGGCGTCCCGGGCGGGCTCTCCCGGCTTACGGGCATTTCCCGGCCGGGGCCAGGCCCGGCTGCCCCCTCGTCCCCATAACGCTGGGAGCAAGTTCAGTGAGGCTGCCAGCGGTCTCCGCTCCTTTACGGCCTCGATTTCCGGTCTCCGCTCCTTTACGGCCTCGATTTCCGGGTCACTGAACCGACCGGTTCAGCCTCAAGCAGCCGCGTGGCAAGAGTTGAAGGAAGCCGAAGCCGGCCTTCCGGAGCGCTCCCTGCATTCGAGGCGCAAAGGCCGCGTCGTGTCATTTACATTTCGCGCCGACTCTGGAAGACGGGGCCAGCTTCCCACATGTGACGGATGAGAGCTGCATCTCACCTCTATGCGCGTGTCAGCGCGTTCACTACCGAGTGGA
>NW_007082696.1:0-334 GCF_000164805.1 Carlito syrichta
ATATTGACTACCATTAATCCCACCTCCCTTCCCCTCCCTACCCCCCCATAGTTTCCCACCACTGTCAATCATTTTCTTATAGTATTATGATAGATGTTCAAGGTCCACTTATGAGTGAGAGCATGTGATTCTCAGATATTTGCTTCTGTGAGAGATCACTCGATCACTCAGTATTATAAACAATAATTCCATCCAGGTTGCTGCAAAATTCATGATTTTGTTCTTTATTTATGGTTGCATAATATTGCATTGTGTATATGTACCACATTTTTAAAAATCCAGTCCTCTTTTGATGGACAACATGGTTGGTTCCATGATCTTGCTATTGTGAACA
>NW_007082697.1:0-653 GCF_000164805.1 Carlito syrichta
CATTAAGTGCCAATGCTTCCTGTAATATGTTCCATAGGGAATAAGAATCTTGTGGCATCTGAGTTGCACCGTGATTACCATACCATTTTTTCATATTTTTGCCTACCTCATCCCATGTTTCTAATTCTAAAGTACCCTGATCAGGGAACCATGGATTAACTTTCTGTACAAAATCTAGAAAAGAATTTACTTTATCTCTACTTACCTTTACTCCTTTATGTTTCAAAGCTTTACACATAATACGAATATAGGCTCTCCTTTCCTTGGAGCCACAGTTCCCCATAATTGTAATATCAAACAATACACACAATATACAGTAATATCTCTACAAAAACTGAATCGCTCTTTTTATGGCAATAACGAGTCGCGCAGTCTGTCGGCGACACTATACAACCACTCTGCTTGCCTATCGACCCGTGCACTCCGGGGGGCTGCAGCACCCTAAGGCAAGGTCCGTCCAGAAATGAGATGAATGAACAAACGGGGAACATATATATATACAATTACCGGAGTCAGGTTCCTGGGTTCGGGCACCAAAGCTGTCGATGACCATAACTGACCAAGGGTGGGTTAGGACCCGCACCGGAGAATCTGGATGGCGAGAAGAGACCACTCAGAGGCAGTTCTTCTGGGAACAGTCTGATCAGGACTGA
>NW_007082697.1:2197-12424 GCF_000164805.1 Carlito syrichta
ATCTTCCAGATGGGCCTTTACAGGCCTCAGCCATGTAGCTATAGATGTTGGCTCCCAACACTCTTCCATAAAAATTTTCTTTTCTTTCCATGTAAGAAAAGAATGCCAAGTAATTCAAAAGATTAGAAACTTACTGAAGTACAAAAGCAATTGCCAAAAATTCTATGAGAAGTTAGAATTTACCCCTCAATAGCATGCCATTCTATCTGTAAATTCAGGTAGTGGCCACTATGTTTGAAACTGTTCTAGACCTTTGAAAACCATTTCTCTGAGCCCTATGCTCAGGTTTTATGACCCTGGACAACTTAAATTTCATGTAAAACAAAATTTTCTTCTGATGGATATTCTATGATACTATATATATCATAGCTGCTTGAGAGTGCAAGTGTATATTGTTGGAAGTAAGTTACTACTGTCATATTTTATATTTTTACTTATTAATAATATATATAATAGTATATATTCTATTTTTTACTTGAGTACAAGCATAACAGAATAATCGATCCTTTAGCACGCTGTTTTTTGTAGGTATCAGAACATTATCATGCCAAGAGGTGAAAATAGGCAGCGTGGTGTGGGTTTCCCTGGGATTCTACAGTGGAACCCATTGCAAGTGGTGAGGTCAGGAGATGAGGGGTGGGAATACTATGTGGCTAAGTGGCTACCTGATTTGTTGCAGCTGATGTAGTTTACTCAGAAAATCTTAAGATCACATTCAGTGATCTGTAAAAGCCCTGGCTGGTGAGTAATAGTGGTTCTACATAGCATAATGAAGACATTTTAGACTCCAATGAGCTAACCTCATTCTTTATAAGCCATGAGACCTCAGGGGTGAGTTATCTTCTTGGAGGCTGCTACTTCTGGGTGAAGTAAGGCTGATTTGGGGGGCCCTTATAATGTCACTTTCCATGTTTTTAAAGTCTCACTCTCATGAGTTTGACTGCAGCATACCCTTTTACCATAAAATGCATTTAAATAGAATAGAAAATTGTGCATATGATCTTTAATCATTGAACTAGTAGCCACATATGCTGGGAACAGGGAAAACCTAACCAACTTGTGAATACTGACAGTAGGAGAGATGCTGCCACTTTTTCCATAATTTATTTTCTTACTGAAGATGACTGTCAGTGATTCAAATTTATGTTTCATCAAAATGGCAGGGACCTTTAAGTTTCTCAAGAGTAGTGGAAATAGGTAATGTTAACCATATGTGTTCTACATCATAATCATGGAAAGCCCTAGAAAGAACTTAGCGCAATAAGTTGAATAATAAATATTACCCACTCTTATTGTATTTAAAAATTGTCCTTGTCAATATCATCATCTTTACATGCCCTGCTCATCCACTTACTAGCTTTGTAGCTTTGGGCCATTTAATTCAGCTTTGTATATCTCAGAGAATGTTAATAGCTCCTCTGTGCTTCTCACTGAGTTGTCGTGAGGATCAAATAAAATAATATATGTTGTGTGAAAGCAAGTGAAATAAAATATGTTGTGTGAAATCTCCCATAATTGTGGAGAGCTATATAACAGTTTATTGTTGTTATAACCCCCATGTTACCTGGGACATGAGACCTTAAACATCAAGTAGTGATTAAGGACAGATGATACATTAATGTTAGAAGAAAGGAGAAAGCCTATTCATGGATACATTTTAGAATCCACCACTGTAAACACATATTATTGAAATGATACTTAAATTGTTGTGAGTATTTTTTATTTTGCAATCACATATAAGTTCTCAGAAATTTTTATGTAGGACCTGAAAGGCCAAAAGTTTAACCTTTGAATGAACACTAGTTTAGTGTATTTATATTAGAGACACTTAGAGTGAGTTTTCTGCCTGAAAGATAACAAACATTTCTTAAGTAAATCTTGAAATGTTTGAGCCAGTGTTCCTGGACCAGAAAAGTTCTTAAAAATTGAACCTAATACATAGAGAAAAGGATTTTTAACCTAATTTCTGCTCTGAATGCTTTGGAAAATTATTTCTCCCTTTTGCTCTTCATTATATTGCTGTCCTTTTTTCCAGGTTTTTTTTTTTTTTGAATTGGAGACTCACTCTGTCACACAGTCTCGACCTGCTGAGCTCTGGTGATCCTTCCACCTCAGCCTTCCAAGTAACTGGAACTACAGGCATGCACTACCATGCCCAGCTCATTTTTTTTAATATATATATTGCAGAGATGAGTTGCCCAGGCGGGTCTCACCAAGTTGCCCAGGCGGGTCTCAAACCCGCGGACTCAGGCAATCCACTCACCTCAGCCTCCCAAATTTTGGATTACAGGCTGAACCACCGAGCCAGGCCAGTTTTGTTTTTTCTTTCCTCTATTGGGACATATAAAATCTGGAGTAGGAAATTTCTAGAATGAGACTATCTTGCCTCACAGTTGTTTGAATCTGGATGTCTTTAAGTTCTGATATTGCTATCAGAGATAGTGAAATGCCATGATATATTTTCCAGTTCTGCAGATCTGTTCTCCTCCTGTGAAAATTAGATGATTTTTCAGTAGGAAGGCAGCTGGTGGTATGAATGTGTCCGGAGTCATGGAAAGTCTCGTTTTTGGAGAGAAATGACTCTGAAAACTTTTGTGGAGTAGCAAGACAGAAGAAAATAGATGAGAACTGAAAGGACTTCAGTGCATGGGAGATTTGAGACAACTCTTAGTCAGAGTGAAGTGGAATCACAAATATGCTAACACAAGAGAACAATTTGCTTTGCAAAGAAAGAAGACATTTTATATAAAGACTGAGTACTGTGGCAGACTCTGATTTGTGAACAGACAGTGATACTGGCCAGTGGTTTATAATTACAGTCTTCTCTTGGCAGTGCTACTTTCAATAATACTAGCTCCAGATATCCTTGGCAAAACTCTGCAGTTTCTGGGACCTGTTTTTGAGGAAATAAATCATAAAGTGCTCAAATTTTCAACAAAAATTTTTTGAAAGGAAACAAGAAAGCTCAGTTAGGCAAAATAAATAATATGAGAAAGAGGAGTGAAATATAGAGCTATGAGAAAAGAGAAACAATTTACAATATTTGTAAAAAGTATGATTCTGCATGGAAACAAGGCTTGTTCAACATATAAATGTCATTAAATACATCAACAGATGTCAAAACAAAAGTCACATTATATCATTAGACACAGAAAAATTTTTTGATAAAATCCAGCACCCCTTCTTGATAAAAACTCTTGAACACCTAGGCATAGGTGGAACATACCTCAAAATAGTAAAAGCCATCTATAAGAAAACCATAGTCAGCATACTCCTAAATAGGCAAAAATTGGAACTATTTCCCCTGAAAACTGGAACAAGACAAGGATGTCCACTCCCATTCCTCCTGTGCAATATAGTTTTGGAAGTCCTGGTTAGAGCAATCAGAAAAAAAGAAGGCGATCAGGGGCATCCAAATAGGAAAAGAGGAAGTCAAGTTATCTCTCTTTGCAGACAACATGATTGAATACCTTGAAAACCCAAGCGAATCTGTCAGAAACCTCCTTGACTGATAAAGGAGTTTGGCAAAGTCTCAGGGTATAAAATAAATGTGCAAAAGACAGTAGTATTTCTTTACACCAATGATAAACAAGCAGAACCCCAAATAAAAAGCACAATCCCATTCACAATAACCACAAAAAAATGAAATATCTTGGCATCTTTCTAACTAGAGATGTGAAAGACCTTTATAATGAAAACCACAAAACACTGTTCAAAGAACTCAAAGATGATGCAAACAAGTGGAAAAATATCCCATGCTCATGGATTGGAAGAATCAACATTGTTAAGATGTCCATCACATCTAAGGCAATCTGCAGATTTAATGCAATGCCCATCAAATTACCAGCAACATTCTGCTCAGATCTAGAAAAAACAATACAGGCATTCATACTGAAACATAAATGACCAAGAATAGTCAGAACAATCCTCAGTGACAAAAACAAAGCTGGAGGTATCACACTACCAGATTTTAAACTTTACTATAAAGCTACAATAATCAAAATAGCCTGGTATTGGTACAAGAACAGGAATATAGACCAATGGAATAGAATTGAGATTCCAGAAGCAAAACCTCATTTTCTCAACCTACTCATCTTCAACAAAGTCTCCCCCACCCACCACTGGAGAGATGAGAACCTATTCAGTAAATTGTCTTGGGAAAACTGACTGACCACAGGCATAAGATTCATAAAGGACCCTTATTATCTCTATACACAAAAATTAACTCTAAATGGATCTGAGACCTAAATGTAAAACCTCAAGCCATAAGAACCTTAGAAAATGCAGGAGACACCTTTATGGAAGTTGGAACTGGCAACCAATTCCTGGGCAAAACCTGAAATGCACAGGTTATAAGAGATAAGATAGACAAGTGGGACCTCATTAAACTGACAAGCTTCTGCAAAGCCATAGAAACCATCAAGGGAAACAGCCAACAGACTGGGAATAAATATCTGCAAACTTCATGTCTGACAAAGGTCTAACATCAAGGATCTACGTAGAACTCAAACATGCTGTAAAGAAAAAAACAAACAGCCTCATTACAAAGTGGGCAAAAGATATGAGTAGACACTTCTCAAAAGAATACATATGAACATCCAACAGATACATTAAAAAAAATTTCAGTCTCACTAGTCATCAAGGAGATGCAAATTAAAACTACCTTTAGATACCACCCAACTGCAGCCAGAATGGTCATCATAAATAACTCAAAAATAACAGATGCTGGAGAGGATGTGTTGAAAAGGGAACATTTCTACACTGTTGGTGGGAGTGTAAACTAGTACAGTCTCTGTGGAAATCAGTGTGACAATTCCAAAAGTTCTAACAATTGACCTTCCATATGATCCCACAACCACCCTGCTGGGAATATACCCAGAAGAACTCAAATCACTCTATGAAAAAGATACCTGCACGTGTATGTTTTTTGCAGCTTTGTTCACAATAGCAAGATCATTGAACCAATCATACTGTCCATAAAAAGAAGACTGGATTTTAAACATGTGGTTCATATACACAATGGAATATTACACAGCCATAAAGAACAAAATCATAAATTTCACAGCAACCAGGATGGAATTAGAGTTTATAACACTGAGTGGTTTTTCACAGAAACAAAGAACTGAGTATCATATGTTCTCACTCATAAGTGGACCATGACAACTACCATAATACTGTAAGAAAAGGACTGACAGTGATGAGAAAATTTGGGGGGGGAGGGAGGGGCAGGGAGGTGGGATTAATGGTAGTCAATATCTGCCTGGGAAAGGGGGGCACACCACATCAAAAAAGGTACATGGACAATGAATATTTGTATACTTAACCCTTAATTGTACCCCACAATATTAAAATAAAAAACATTTTTTTAAAAAAAGAAACAAAAATATGATTCTGCACTCTGGACTATTACAACTGTTAAGAATTCAATTAGCTATTCATATAGATAGTGATAATCCCAACTCAGTCATTTTCATGTGTAATAGCAATAAAATATTAGAAGAGTATGTGAAAAAGGTTTATTCACAGTTGCAACTGAAAATATAAAACAATTAATAAAAAGCTTAATATAGGATATAAAAGAGATCTCCAATGAAATAGTGTGTGAACTCCTTCAGAATTTAATTAGATGTTTATTAAATTTTAATCTTAATTTCATCTGAAAAAAATAAAGTGAATAATTGCAAATTTAAGCAGGAATAATGAGAGCAGTGTACCATTCAGAGAGTAAAGTGTGTTTTAATATTATTGCAATTAAAACAGTGTAGTGCTGGCACAGTCATTGATGGAAGGATCAGAGGCATTAGCAGGATGCATGGCTGATACCATGGACGGTGGTTTGCAGTTTATTCTGGAGACTCCCAAGATTCCCAGAAGTGCCTTTAGCTATTAGAGGGATTAAGTATGTGGGTTCTAAATTCTCCCATCTCTAGTTCTTCAAGAATAGCTCTGTTTTTGTGTGTTTTCTGTATTGGGTTTCCACACTTCCAGAGAGGTTGCATATGTTGAAAAGTTTTCATTGCATTTGTGTTACTATATGATAGAGGATGTCTAACAACATGTGGCTTTTGAAACAAAGTATATTGGGGACACTTGGCTTACTATTGGGAGGTAATACTTTACCTTGCCACAAAAATATGTTTCTAAGATGAATTAATGGACAAATGAGACTTGAAACATTTGCAGGTATTTGCATGCTCTCTAGAAAAGGGAATTTCTAGACATTAAAGCAGTAGAAGTCAATGGACTGATGAAGAGCTTCTTGGGTACAAATAGAAAACTTGGTATCTTACTGCAACATCCAAAACATAAGCACTAGGAAGCCAAGTGATGCCTCATGGCCAAGAGGTTGTTGGGGTAATGACAATCTAAGGTTTGTGTCTGATAGTTTAAGATGACATCCTACTCTGACTGTGGCTTGTCCCCACTCTAGTGTTTTAGAGTATGGCTGTCTGTGAATCTGAATTTCTTTACACCAATAATGAACAAACAGAAACCCAAATAAAAAGTACAATCCCATTCACAATAGCTACACAAAAAAATGAAATACCTTGGCATCTTCCTAACCAGAGAGTTGAAATACCTTTACAATGAAAACTACAAAACACTACTCAAAGAAACCAAAGATGACACAAATAAATGGAAAAATATCCCATGCTCATGGGAAGAATCAGCATTGTGGAGATATCCATCTTACCTAAGGCAATCTACAGATTTAATGCAATACCCATCAAATTACCAGCAACATTCTTCTCAAATCTGGAAAAAAACAATACAGGAATTCATATGAAAACACAAATGACCAAGAATAGCCAGAAAAATCCTCAGCAAAAAAAAAAAAAAAGCAGGAGGTATAACACTACCAGACTTTTAACTTTACTATAAAGCTACAATAATCAAAACAGCCTGGTATTGGTACAAGAGCAGGAATATAGACCAAAGGAATAGAATTGAGATTCCAGAAGCAAAGCCTCAATTTCTCAACCAACTCATCTTTGACAAAGCCTCCACCACCCACCACTGGGGAAATGGTCCTGGGAAAACTAGCTAACTACATGCAGAAGATTCAGACAGGACCCCTACACAAAAATTAACTCTAAATGGATCCGAGACCAAATATAAAACCTCAAACCATAAGAACTTTAGAAAATGCAGGTCACACCCTTATGGAAGTTGGAACTGGCATCCAATTCCTAAGCAAAACCCAGAATGCACAGGTCTCAAGAGATAAGATAGACAAGTGGGACCTGATTAAACTGACAAGCTTCTGCAAAGCCAAAGAAACCATCAAGAGAGCAGGGAGACAGCCCACACACTGGGAAAAAGTATTTGTCAACTCCATGTCTGACAAAAGCCTAACATCAAGGATCTACAAGGAACTCAAATGTACTGAAAAGAAAAAAACAAACAGCCCCATTACAAAGTGGGCAAAAGATATGAACAGACACTTCTCAAAAGAAGACATATGAGTGACCAACAGATACATGAAGAAATGTCCAACCTCAGTAGTCATCAAGGAGATGCAAATTAAAACTACACTGAGATACCACCTAACTCCAGTCAGAATGGCCATTATCAATAACTCAAAAAATAACAGATGCTAGAGAGGATGTGGTGAAAAGAGAACACTTCTACACTGTTGGTGGGAGTGTAGACTAGTACAGCCTCTGGAAATCATTGTGGCAATTCGTAAAAACTCTAAAAATCGAACTTCCATATGACCCTGCAATCCCCCTACTGGGAATATACCCTGAAGAATTCAAATCACTCTATAAAAAAGATACCCACACACGTATGTTTATCACAGCATTGTTCACAATAGCAAGATCATGGAACCAACCATGCTGTCCATCAAAAAAGGACTGGATTTTTAAAATGTGATACATATACACAATGGAATATTATGCAGTCATAAAAAAGAACAAAATCATGAATTTTGCAGCAACCTAGATGGAATTAGAGTTTATAATACTGAGTCATCTCTCACAGAAACAAAGACCTGAGCATCACATGTTCTTAATCATAAGTGGACTTTGAACAACTACTGTAATACTATAGAGAAAGATTGACAGTGGCAGGAAACTATGGGGGGGCAGGGAGGGAAAGGGAGGTGGGGTTAATGGTAGTCAATATCTGTCTGGGGAAAGGAGGGCACACCTCCTCAACAAGGGTATCTGCACAATGAATTTTTGTATACCTAATCCTTAACTACACCCCACAACTTTAAAATAAAAAAATATATATTTAAAAAATAAAAAAAATAAGATATTCTTCTCCACAGGACTGATGTTGCTGCTATCAATTGTTATGTACCTCGAGACATACAGTTCCTGTATCATAGCTCCCAATGGCTTTTTAATTAACCTTATTATCACAGCAGCATTATTTCAAATGTTTCAAAATGCTGACCCTTCCAGAATGGGATATTAAAGGACTTTAAGCATACATAGTTGGCAAATAAAAATAAAGCCAACAAAACAATGTATTTAAAGAGTTATTCAAGAACATTGAAATGTAAAACATAACTTCCTATTACTCTAAATGTAACCCCTCTGCCCTACTCCATGGCATCATTATTGTGACCTTCTGTTCAAGAGATATCCTTTGTTAAAAACACTGATTAACCAGGAATTTGCAAACAATTTCCAAGTTGAATATGAAAGGGAAAAGGCAAAGGAAAAGATCACTTTTATTGTTTTCTTCATTCTAAGTGTTTTGTACTCTTTATTTTCTTCATTGTTCCTTTACATTTTCTCCTTTCTATTATGGTAATTAATTACTTATGGCACCTATACTCTTTTCACCCTTCCCTTGTTTTCTAGTTCTAGTTCGCTTATTAGAATCACCTCTAAAATATACATGTATAAATTTTGAGTGAGTTTAGGACTGCCACCATTAAGCACATCTGAAGGACAGGCACACAGATAGGAAAAGGGAAGGGAGTGAGTGAACCTGGGTTATTGCACCCCAACTCTAAGGCAACTCCAGACACTGTCACAGTGAGATGGGAGGAGAAGACAGTCATAAGAAACTCCCTATGTAACTAAATAAAGCCCTCGTTGTACTAGGCAGGTGGTGGGGAGGTCCAGAGTGCAGCTGGGGTTAGAGAGAAGGAAGTTGCACACATAGCCAGGGAACATCTGGAACCCTTGGAGGGAGGCCCAGTCACCACCTGCCCTGCACTTCTTTGGGTTGGACACTAGGTAGTAGTGGTCTCATCCCCAACAAGCTCCTTTCCTGATGGCCATCCCCTTCCCCAGATCCCTCTTTCCCAGATCCAGCTCCTATTCATCCCTGCCACATCAAAGGAGACAGAAATGGAGTAAGGAGCAGAGAGGGAATCATGGGCTGCCTGTTCTGGGACTGGGGGCACACTTGGGCTAGGGCTGGAAAGTCCTTGGTTCTCCAGGGGATGTGCCAGAGCTTCCACCAGATGAACAGACACTGTTGCCTGGATGGACCAGAGGACACATCCACTCTACATACACAGTGCTTAGACTCTCTGTTCAGGAATCCCAAATTGTACAGTCGTCTGCACATTGCTTTTGCCAACCTGAGTTAGGCTCTTGACACCGTGGCTGGAAAGCTGGACCCACCTCCATCCACCATTTCTGGCCCAGAACCTGGAGTAGGAGGCTTGAGGGACACAGGGTGGGCCAGGAAGAAAAATAGAGGGATGGGAGTACCACCCCACTGTGGAGATTGGTCATGGGGAGAGTGGTGGAAGAAGATGGAGAAATGAGTGATCAGTGGGGCTGGGGATGTAGACTGCTGCCTGTCTTTCCAGAAGGCTTTCCTCACATCAAAATCCTGAGGGTTTGTGACTGGGTGGAGGAGAGGGACAGAACCCAGCCTGGAACACTCCATGTCCCAGTTGTCTTAGTGCAAAAATCTACTCACACTCAACACACACACCCTCAAACACAGGCACAGTAGTATACCTAAACCTTCATGCTCAAAGTCATCCTCCAAACCCACACATGCACATTACAAGTGCACACACACACAGCCAGACATACATACTTCACGATGGAACACTTCCTATCCTCCCAGCCCAAACACAACCACATATCTTCAACTTCTCACATTCACACCCTGAGTCATCTCCCCACCTTCACTTTCACCCCAAGCACAGGCACACACACCCATAGTCACACCGCAAGCACACACATTCCAAACTCACCACTAGATAAGACGTAGATCCGCATCTAGATGCTCACAACCCAAGCA
>NW_007082698.1:0-479 GCF_000164805.1 Carlito syrichta
AAGGGCAGGCAGGTGGCGACGCTGCTGCCCCCCCGGCGCCGAAGGAGTGCCAACGACGAGCTCTTCCGGGAGGGCTCCAGACTCAGGTGAGCCGAAGCCCGCGCCCCGGAACGAAGTCCAGGCGTGAGGCCCCGGCGGTGCTCCCAGCCCCTCCGCCCTCGGACCCTGGGTCTAGCGCCCCAGCCCCTCCGCCCTCGGACTCCGGGGTCCTGGCCCCAGCCCTTCCTCCCCCGGGCCCAGGGGTCTAGGCCTCAGCGCCTCCTCCCTCGGACCCAGGGGTCCAGGCCCCGGTCCCTCCTCCCTCAGACCCAGGAGTCCACGCCCCAGCCCCTCCGCCCTCGGACCCTGGGGTCTAGCGCCCCAGCCCCTCCGCCCTCGGACCCTGGGGTCTAGAGCCCCAGCCCCTCCGCCCTCAGACCCAGGAGTCCACACCCCAGCCCTTCCTCCCCCGGGCCCAGGGGTCTAGGCCTCAGCGCCTC
>NW_007082699.1:0-302 GCF_000164805.1 Carlito syrichta
CTCATCTCTACAATAAATCAAAAAAAAAAAATCAGCCGGGCGTGGTAGCGCATGCCTGTAGTTCCAGCTACTTGGAAGGCTGGGGCACAAGGATCGCCGGAGCCCAGCAGGTCGAGGATGCGGTGGTCAGGAGCAGCCACTGCACTCCAGTCTGGGCGACGGAGTGAGACTCCAACTCAAAAAAAAAAAGGGCCAAATGAGCCTGCTCAGTGGCTCAGCCTGTAATCCTGCGCCTTTGGGAAGCTGAGGTGAGTGGATTGCCTGATCCCGCGGGTTCGAGACCCACCTGGGCAATTTGGCGA
>NW_007082700.1:0-331 GCF_000164805.1 Carlito syrichta
GCAGGTGGAGGCTGCGGTGGCCAGGAGTGTGCCACTGCACTCCAGTCTGGGCGACAGAGTGAGACTCCAACTCAAAAAAACCAAAATAAAACAAAATAGGAAAAAAAGAACACCAAAATTTTCTTTCAGTATTTTCTACTCAATTCACTTACATTCAGCCAGGCACAGTAGCTCAAGCCTGTAATCCCAGCACTTGGAAGGCTGAGGCGAGAGGACTGCCTGAGCCCAAGGGTTCAAGACCAACCTGGGCAACTTGGCAAGACCTCATCTTTACAATAAATCAAAAAATTAGTTGGGCATGGTGGCACGTGCCTGTAGTTCCAGCTACTTG
>NW_007082701.1:0-1320 GCF_000164805.1 Carlito syrichta
CAAGTAGCTGGAAATACAGGCATGGGTTTCCATGCCCGGGTTATTTTTGATTATTGTAGAGATGAGGTCTCTCCAAGTTGCCCGGGTGGGTCTCAAACCCGCAGGCTCAGGCAATCCACTCACCTCAGCCTCCCAAAGTGCTGGGATAACAGGCTGAGACACCGAGCCTGGCCAACGTTTTTTTTTAATTGTAAAGATGAGGTCTTGTCATGTTGCCCAGGCTGGTCACAAATTCTAGCACTCGGGCATTTCTCTCACCATGGTCTTCCAAAGTGGTGGACTTACAGATGTAAGCCACGGTGGCCGACCAAGAAGCAAGTCTTTGAAGAGATTAGGTTTTAAGTATAAAAAACACTCAAGAGATGTCTTGTCCAATCAGCCACACAAATGCTACATGCTCACTTTTAGAGATGGAGCACTCAACCCCTACCAAGGCCACCAGTTCCTTACTTGATGTCTTTGACTGTCAGAAGGCTCTTTTTCCTGAGCTGACCTCTATCTTCTGTTGTCTTCCATTCTGCTCTCTTGTGGTTTAACCCGGGTAGGTCTGGTCCCTATCCTCCCCAACTGGCCAGGCCTCTGAGGATTGGGCTTTTTGATGTCTCTCTTTGCCCACCCCATCCTCCCTGAAGAGACCTCCAGCCCCGTCTGCTGACCTCCAGCCCCCTCACCCTCCAGGTCATCCTGAATGGCTGGCTGACCATCAACAATATTGGCATTATGAAGGGGAGCTCCAAGACGTATTGGTTTGTGCTGACCACAGAGAATCTCTCCCTGTACAAGGATGATGAGGTGGGTCATGGGTCATTGATGATTTGGGGACTGGGCTGTCAGTCAGACTTAGCCTCAAACACTACCACAGGCTTGGGTAGACTGGACCACACAAGAGGGAGAAGGTGACCTGGCTGAACTGAAAATCTTTGGGCTGTGTGCCCTGGAGAGGGCAGGCAGGGGTGCCAGTTGCTTTTCGCTAATCCCATGGCCTAGTGGCCTTTCTGTTTTCCTGATCCAAGGTGCACCACCTGCCCTGTGGCCCCACAAGCCCATGACACACATGAGTCCAGCTGCCAGACATCTGGTTGACCCCTGAATCCCAGTCTCCTAAACTCCTACAGTCCAAGTGAAATGTCTCAGCTGCCTCCAGGCTGAGGGCATGATGCAAGGGTACCCTGAAGAGCCACCACACAAAACCCCTCCCTGCCCACTATGGCACACAGGAAACCCCACCCACATCCCTCTCCTGTTGCTGGTGGCCTTAAGAATGAGTGTCTTTGGCTTCTACATTTGGATTCCAGAGGTGTCCAGAGAGTGCAGGGAGGG
>NW_007082702.1:0-454 GCF_000164805.1 Carlito syrichta
CGCCGGCCGCTGCCCGCTCGACTTGCGAGCCCCGGCCACGCCTCCGCCTCAGCGCCCACGTGGCCAGCACCCCGGCGCGCGCTGCCCGGCCCAGCCGTTTCTGCCTGTGGTGCAGAGGAAGTCCCCACGTCGCCCGGGCGGTCTCTTGCCTCCGCCTGCCGCAGTGCTGGGTGACCCGCGCGAGCCGCTGCATCTGAGCACATTTCGGTGTGTGGCGTGGTTTTGTTTTGGCTTTATCTTCAATGTTGTGTTCGTTAGCATTTGTGTTTTTGTTTTTGAGTTGGGGTCTCACTCTGTCACCCAGCCTGGAGTGCAGTGGCCGCTCCCGGCCAGCGCCGCCTCGACCCGCCGGGCTCCGGCGATCCTTCCCCTCAGCCTTCCCAGTAGCCGGAACTACAGGCACGCGCTACCACGCCCGGCTGATTTTTTTGATTTATGGTAGAGATGAGGTCTC
>NW_007082703.1:0-733 GCF_000164805.1 Carlito syrichta
CCAACCCAAGTTTCTCCCCGCAGCCGAGGTCCCACGCGGGTGCACTTCTCCGACCGCGCCGACAGGTGGCGCTTTCCTCACAGGGAAACCGGCGGCCCCCGGCCCGTGCCCCCCGGCCCTGCCGCCCGCCCGCCCGGCTCCCTCTCCCCAGAGAAGGGGGCGCGGGAAAGGGGGCCGCGGGGGGCCTCGGGCCCCGCTGGAAAGGAAAGGCCGCCGAAGCCCCGAGTCCAGCCCTGCGATCCGGAGCGGCCTCACGCTCCCTCCCTGGCGGGGCCGAGGAGCCAGCCGGTCCCTGGAAACACCCGCCCCCGCCGGGGTCACCCCTAGGGGGCGTCGTCCCCCCTCCGCGCCCCGGCTCCCCCCCGCCCGCCGCCCCGCCGCCCCCTCGCGGGCCGGCGGGGTCCTGTCCTTCCGCCGGCCGGCGGCATAAATGGGGTGGGGGCGGGGGAGCCGGCGAAGGGGGGCGCGCTTGTTGGGTCGCGGCGATAACTGTCCGCGAGCTGGGTTTCCTAATCTGCTCACCCATTATGGACTTCTCCTCCCATGCTGGGCTCTGCCGCTGTGATGGCGAGAAGATCACCCACTTGACGTCTTGGCACGACAGTTTGGGGGCGGGCGTCGCGGGGGCGGGGAGGGCAGCGACGTGCCCGGAATGGCTTGGGGGCCAGTGTTCACACCCCCAACACACACACACACACACACACACACACACACCCCACCCCGCAGCGAGCGA
>NW_007082704.1:0-302 GCF_000164805.1 Carlito syrichta
TTTCTTTGTGGCTATTGTGAATGGAATTGTGCTTTTTATTTGGGTTTCTGTTTGTTTATTATTGGTGTAAAGAAATGCAGTTGTCCGTATTTGTATACCTAACCCTTAACTGTACCCCCGAACATCATAATAAAAAATATTGATTATTGAAAAAAAAGAAAAAAAAAAAAGAAATGCAGTTGTCTTTTGCACATTTATTTTGTATCCTGAGATTTTGCCAAAGGCCTTTATCAGTGTAAGGAGGTTTTGACAGATTCTTTTGGGTTTTCAAGGTACACAATCATGTCATCTGCAAAGAGAGA
>NW_007082705.1:0-410 GCF_000164805.1 Carlito syrichta
GCCCTCCAGCCTGGGCAACGGAGTGAGACGCCAACTCAAAAGTCTTCACGGGTTGAGTGCAGCAGCTCATGCCCATAATCCCAGGGCTCTGGGAGGCCAGGCGTTTGAGATCAGCCTGGGCAATAAAGTGAGACCCCCCATCTCTACCAAGAAATTTTATTTATTTATTTATTTATTTTTGAGTTGGAGTCTCACTCTGTCACCCAGACTGGAATGCAGGGGCCACTCCCGGCCACCGCAGACTCGACCTGCTGGGCTCCAGTGATCTTTCCGCCTCAGCCTTCCAAAGTAGCCGGAAGTACTGGCACGCACTAATTTTTGATTTATTGTAGAGATGAGGTCTCACCAAATTGCCCAGGCGGGTCTCGAACCCGTGGACTCAGGTAATCCACTCACCTCAGCCTCCCAAG
>NW_007082706.1:0-857 GCF_000164805.1 Carlito syrichta
GTTCAACATTTGTAAAACCATAAATGTTATTAAATACATCAACAGATGTCAAAACAAAAAACATGATTATATCATTAGATACAGAAAAAGCTTTTGATAAAATCCAGCACCCCTTCTTGATAAAAACCCTTGAGCATCTAGGTATACGGGTAACATACCTCAAAATAGTAAAAGCCATCTACGAGAAACCCACAGTGAGCATACTCCTAAATGGACAAAAATTAGAACCATTTCCTAAATGGACAAAAATTAGAACCATTTCCCCTGAAAACTGGAACAAGACAAGGATGCCCACTCTCACCCCTCCTGTTCAACATAGTATTGGAAGTCCTGGCTCGAACAATCAGAGAAGAGAAGGCAATCAGGGGTATCCAAATAGGAAAAGAGGAAGTCAAGTTATCTCTTTTTGCAGACGACATGATTGTATACCTTGAAAACCCGAGAGAATTTGTCAAAAACCTCCTTACACTGATAAAGAGCTTTGGCAAAGTCTCAGGATACAAAATAAATGTACAAAGACAATCGCATTTCTCTACACCAAAAATAAACAAACAGAAACCCAAATAAGAAACACAATTCCATTCACAATAGCCACAAAAAAATTGAAATACCTTGGCATCTTCCTAACCAGAGACGTGAAAGACCTTTACAAGGAAAACTACAAAACACTGCTCAAAGAAATCAAAGTTGACACAAACAAATGGAAAAATATCCCATGCTCATGGATCAGAAGAATCAACATTGTGAATATGTCCATCTTACCTAAGGCAATCTACAAATTCAATGCAATACCCATCAAATTACCAGCAACATTCTTCTCAGACCTAGAAAAAACAATCCAAGGAATTCATATGGAA
>NW_007082707.1:0-328 GCF_000164805.1 Carlito syrichta
GTTCAACATTCGTAAAACCATAAATGTAATTAAATTCATCAACAGATGTCAAAACAAAAAGCACATGATCATATCATTAGATGCAAAAAAAACTGTTGATACAATCCAGCACCCCTTCTTGATAAAAATCCTTGAACATCTAGGCATACGGGGAACATACCTCAAAATATTAAAAGCCGTCTATGAGAAACCCAGAGTCAGCATACTCCTAAATGGACAAAAATTGGAACCAATTCCTCTGAAAACCGGAACTAGACAAGGATGCCCACTCTCACCCCTCCTGTTCAACATAGTATTGGAAGTCCTGGCTAGAGCAATCAGAGAAGAG
>NW_007082708.1:0-313 GCF_000164805.1 Carlito syrichta
CCCCTACCGGGGTTATTTGGCAACATAACCCCCTGTTATGGGTGCACTTGTCTTCATCACCAAACAAGGTCTTGACAACATATATCACCCTCATTTCTAAACTAATCAAGATAGAAAGGGAAAAAAGCCGCCTACATTTTGGAAAGGACCCTGACCATCTTGTTCTCCCCTACACCAGAGAACAAATACAATGGCTGGTACAAAATGATGACTCTTGGGCCATTTCCCTAGTATTGTTTCAGGGACAAATTGACAATCACTACCCTGCCAATCGACTGCTCCAATTCTCTCGGCTACACCCTTTTACATTTCC
>NW_007082709.1:0-329 GCF_000164805.1 Carlito syrichta
CTTATCAACAAGGGTGCCTGAACGAAGCATATTTGTACACCTAACCCTTAACTGTACCCCACAATATCATAATAAAAAATATTGATTATAAAAAAAAGAAGAGCCAGGCTCAGTGGCTCAGCCTGTAATCCCGCGCCTTTGGGAGGCTGAGGTGAGTGGAGTGCCTGAGCCCGCGAGTTCGAGACCCGCCTGTGCAGCAAGACCTCATCTCTACAATAAATCAAAAAATCAGCCGGGCTGGTAGCACGCACCTGTAATTCCGGCTACTCGAAGGCTGAGGCGGAAGAATCACCAGAGCCCAGCAGGTCGAGGCTGCGGTGGCTGGGAGC
>NW_007082710.1:0-316 GCF_000164805.1 Carlito syrichta
ACCTCATCTCTACAATAAATCAAAAAAATTAACCGGGCATGGTAGCGCACGCCTGTAGTTCTGGCTACTTGGAAGGCTGAGGCGGAAGGATTGCCAGAGCCCAGCAGGTCGGGGCTGCAGTGGCTGGGAGCGACCACTGCACTCCAGTCTGGGCGACAGAGTGAGACTCCAACTCAAAAAAAAAGAGGTTGGGGGGAAAAGTCAGTGTTGTTTCCTTCCCTTAAATAAACAAGGCTGAGCCGGGCTCAGTGGCTCAGCCTGTAATCCCACGCCTTTGGGAGGCTGAGGTGAGTGGATTGCCTGAGCCCGCGGGTTC
>NW_007082711.1:0-365 GCF_000164805.1 Carlito syrichta
TCTCCTGGCCACTGCAGCCTCCACTTGCTGGGCTCCAGCGATCCTTCCGCCTCCGCCTTCCAAGTAGCCGGAATTACAGGCGTGCACTACCACGCCTGGCTGATTTTTTTTTTGGAATTATTGTAGAGATGAGGTCTCGCCTGCCCAGGCGGGTCTTGAACCTGCGGGCTCAGGTAATCCACTCACCTCAGCCTCCCAAAGGCGCAGGATTACAGACTGAGCCACCGAGCCCAGCTCCAAATGGATTTTTAATGTAAATATTTATTTATGTGTATCTTAAAAGTTATCAGCCTGTAATCCCACGCCTTTGGGAGGCTGAGGTGAGTGGATTGCCTGAGCCCGCGGGTTCGAGACCCGCCTGGGCA
>NW_007082712.1:0-444 GCF_000164805.1 Carlito syrichta
TATGATGAACATAGATGCTAAAATTCTCAACAAGATCCTAGCAAACCGGATTCAGCAATACATTTCAAAAATCATCCATCATGATCAAGTAGGCTTCATTCCTGGCATGCAAGGCTGGTTCAATATTCGTAAAACCATAAATGTAATTAAATACATCAACAGATGTCAAAACAAAAACCACATGATCATATCACTAGATGCAGAAAAAGCTTTTGATAAAATCCAGCACCCTTCTTGATAAAAACCCTTGAACATCTTGGCATATGGGGAACATACCTCAAAATAGTAAAAGCCATCTACGAGAAACCCACGGCCAGCATAGTCCTAAATGGACAAAAATTGGAACCAATTCCCCTGAAAACTGGAACTGGACAAGGATGCCAGTCTCTCCCCTCCTGTTCAACATAGTAGTGGAAGTCCTGGCTAGAGCAATCAGAGAAGAGG
>NW_007082713.1:0-320 GCF_000164805.1 Carlito syrichta
CCTTCTTTTTTTTTCTTCCTTCCGTCTCTCACAGCTGGGTTTCTCTGTGTGCTGATGTTGTCACGTAAAATCTAATATACATCCCATTTCTGACAATATAATCTCCATCTTTCCACTTGTTTAAAACAGGTTTTAAACTGGGCTCGGTGGCTCAGCCTGTAATCCCGCGCTTTGGGAGGCTGAGGTGAGTGAATTGCCTCTGCCCGCGGGTTCAAGACCTGCCTGAGCAATATGGCGAGAACTCATCTCTACAATAAATCAAAAAAATTAGCCAGGTGTGGTAGCGCACGCCTGTAGTTCCAGCTACTCGGAAGGCTGAG
>NW_007082714.1:0-408 GCF_000164805.1 Carlito syrichta
CCAGGGCTGAGAAGCCCCCACCCCACCCTGCCCTCCCGATCCCCTGCACACAGAGAGGCCTTCGGCCCGGCGGCCACACCGCTGCCCAGCCCTCGCCTCCCGGGAGGGCCCCAGGGCCCCGCACTCCGGCGGGCGGGGGGAGGGGGGCTAGAGGTAGCCAAAGACGTTGAAGACGGGCGGGGGCATGGCGGGCTTGGTGGGGATGGGTTTCAGCACGACCGGCCGGCACACCTGCCCCAGGCCACTCACCTCCTTGCAGAGGTGGGCCAGCTCCCCGGGGCAGGCCGGCCCCTTCCGCCACAGGCCGGGGCTGGGCACGGGGCTCGGAGGCAGGGCCCCCGGGGGGCCCGGGAAGAGGGGCTGTCCGTGGCAGCGGAAGGGGCAGCAGCTCCAGGCGTCGGCGCGGCC
>NW_007082715.1:0-309 GCF_000164805.1 Carlito syrichta
AAACCCAAAACCCACAGGTCATAAGAGAGAAGATAGATAAGTGGGACCTTATTAAACTGATAAGCTTCTGCAAAGCCTAAGAAACCATCAAGAGAGCAGGGAGACAGCCTACAGACTAGGAAAAAGTATTTGCCAACACCACGTCTGACAAAGGCTTAACATCTTGGATCTACAAGGAACTCAAACATGTTGAAAAGAAAAAAAACCAAACAAGCCCATTATAAAATGAGCAAAAGATATGAACAGACACTTCACAAAGGAAGACATCTGAGCAGCCAACAGACACATGGAGAAATGTTCAACCTCACT
>NW_007082716.1:0-308 GCF_000164805.1 Carlito syrichta
AAAAAGGAATGCTTCTACACTGTTGGTGGGAATGCAAACTAGTGCAACCTCTTTGGAAGACAGTGTGGTGATTTCTGAAAGAACTAGAAATAGACCCTCCATATGACCCAGCCATCCCCTATTGGAAATATACCCAGAGGAATGCAAATCATTCTACAAAAAAGATACCTGCACACGTATGTTTGTTACAGCTCTATTCACAATAGCAAAAACATGGAACCAACCATGGATTGAAGCTGGACTGGATAAAAAAAATGTGATACATATACACAATGGAATATTATGCAGTCATAAAGAAGGACAAATAT
>NW_007082717.1:0-833 GCF_000164805.1 Carlito syrichta
AACACCATCATAACTGGGGATGTTAATACCCCACTCACAACCCTAGACAGACCATCAGGACAAAAAAATCAACAAGGAGATCCAGAACCTCAATGTGACTCTGGAGCAAATAGACTTAAATGATACCTACAGAACACTCCATCCAAAGATCACAGAATTCACATTCTACTCATCACCGCATGGAACGTATTCTAAGATCGACCACACAATTGGCCATAAATCAAGCATAAGCAAATTTAAAAGGACCAAAATTCTATCATGCATCTTATTGGAACACAGTGGAATAAAAATAAACATTAACACCACCAAGGTCCCCCCAAGACCCACAAAGACATGGACACTAAACAGCATGATGCCAAACAACTCCTGGGTCAATGATGAAATCAAAAGAGATCAAAAGATACCTGGAAACAAATGAAAATGAAGAAACATCATAACAAAATCTCTGGAATGCCTTAAAAGCTGTAGTAAGAGGGGAATTTAAATCCCTACAAACACATATGAAGTAAATGGAAGGAACACAAAGTAACAACCTAACAAGCCACCTAAGGAAGCTGGAAAGGCAAGACCACAAAAACCCTAATTTCAGCAGAAGAATCCAGATCACCAAAATAAAAGCCCAAATCCAGGGCATAGAAGACAAAAAGATAATAGAAAAAATCAGTGAAACAAAAAGCTGGTTCTTCAAAAGGATAAACAAGATCAGGGGTCCCCTAGCCAGACTGACCAAGAAAAAAAGAGAGAAACCCAAATAAGCACAATCAGAAACACAAAAGATGAAGTCACATCTGACCCTGAAGAAATACAAAAGATCATCAGAGACTACTACATAC
>NW_007082717.1:2463-3048 GCF_000164805.1 Carlito syrichta
AGAAGCAAAACCTCAATTTCTCAATCAATTCATCTTCAACAAAGCCTCCACCACCTACCATGGGGGAGAGGGGAACCTATTCAGTAAATGGTGCTGGGAAAACTGACTGACCACATGCAGAAGATTGAAACAGGACCTCTATCTATCTCCATGCACAAAAATTAACTCCAAATGTATCAGAGATCTAAATGTAAAACCTCAAACCATAAGTACCTTAGAAAATGAAGGAAATACCCTCATGGAAATCGAAACTGGCATCCAATTCCTGAACAAAACCCCAAACCCTTAGACCATAAGAGATGAGATAGACAAGTGGGACCTCATTAAACTGACAAGCTTCTGCGAAGCCAAAGAAACCATCAAGAGAGCAGGGAGACAGCCTACAGACTGGGAAAATGTATTTGCCAATACCAGGTCTGACAGAGGCCTAACATCTTGGATCTACAAGGAACTCAAATTGTGCTGAAAAGAAAAAAAACAAACAACCCCATTATAAAATGGGCAAAAGATATGAACAGACATTTCTCAAAGGAAGACATCCGAGCAGCCAACAGACACATGAAGAAATGTTCAACCTCACTAATC